>NC_137139.1:3447339-3477339 GCF_949319135.1 Squalius cephalus
CTTTATTACTGTACAGTGGGTACGACTCAGAGCATGCAGACACATCCTGGAATCGTACAATTGACTTTGAAGCAGAGAATCAAACACATATGGTGCACAGGTTTTATTAACTATATTAACTAAAACACACAATCCTGTAGCTCAAACAGTAGAGCGTTGGCGCTTGCAACACCAAGGTCATGGGTATAATGAACTGATAAGAGTGTAAAATGTGTACCCTGTGTAAGTCTCTCTGGATAAGGTGTGCTCTCAGACCGTCTTTCAGACCGCCCCTATGTGACTGTGGATGGTAGTAAGCTGTGTGTGCTTGATCCCTTTGCTTTGGATGTAACTGGTAAACACAGCAGACGCGTGTCTGTTGTCAAGGACCGAGCGGGAACTGGATCTGAAAGAGCCACTTTGAGTGTAGATCATAAATTACTATGAGGAAATGCAAATGTGCCCCATCATGATGGAGTTCACCGCAGATTTCTGGTTGAGTTGGCCAAGGCAAGGGCCCAGTGGCGGAGGGGTTGGTGGGCCAGTTTTCCCGCTTACAAAACATGGAGTACAGTCCCAAACAAGCTGCTCAATGTCTTTGTCCAACCCTGGCCACCATTCCAGCTCCCTAATGCTGCTTCAGTTTGAGGACACCCTTATGCGCCAGCACCCGGCCTCTGAGCCTAGCAGCGATAATGACACAGGGTCCACGGGCCAAGCATGCATCGTTCCAGCATGACCAGTTTCACTCTGGCATCCGGCTGGACATCGGTTGCGACTCGAGCTTGCCAGCCATTCAGGAGATCCTGGTGCTCGCGGACAGCAGAGAGTCAGCAGCCGACTCCTGTGAGTTCCCCAAGGACACGAACGCCCCGAGGGGTGTAAGGTAACGAGTTGAGTAAGATCCTTCTCCTCAACCATGTGACGGGGGGCAATGGGGGAGGACCCAGAGCGGGAAAGCAAACCGGCTTTATCTCTCGCTGATGTGTACTCGTACTGCGGTCAGTCCAGCGGCGCATGCACAGGGGTTTGAGGCCAGACCCAGGAGGAGGCATGAGTGCAGTGAGGAGTCAGTGGTCGGATCGAAGAGGGAATCTTCGGCCGTGAAGACAAGCCAGAGCCAGCAGAGAACAGTCCAACTCATAAACAGGTCCAGTCCGGGAATATTGCTTCCATGGGGCATAATGTGAAATGGGAAGTTGGACAGAGCCTTACTGCTATACTGGACAGGCGCATGTATGAGACCAATGACGTCGACTACAGAACGTCCGTATCCTAACAGATTCAGAGAGGGTGTCTGGAGGGGCGAGTGTGCAGGAAACACTCAGGAGTGGCCATGTTGAGCAGCGAGAGCTTAGCCCCTGTATAAGAGGCCATGTTGAGCAGCGAGAGCTTAGCCCCTGTATAAGAGGCCATGTTGAGCAGCGAGAGCTTAGCCCCTGTATAAGAGGCCATGTTGAGCAGCGAGAGCTTAGCCCCTGTATAAGTGGCCATGCTGAGCAGCGAGAGCTTAGCCCCTGTATAAGAGGCCATGTTGAGCAGCGAGAGCTTAGCCCCTGTATAAGAGGCCATGTTGAGCAGCGAGAGCTTAGCCCCTGTATAAGAGGCCATGTTGAGCAGCGAGAGCTTAGCCCCTGTATAAGTGGCCATGTTGAGCAGCGAGAGCTTAGCCCCTGTTTAAGAGGCCATGTTGAGCGGCAAGAGCTTAGCCCCTGTATAAGAGGCCATGTTGAGCAGCGAGAGCTTAGCCCCTGTATAAGTGGCCATGTTGAGCAGCGAGAGCTTAGCCCCTGTATAAGAGGCCATGTTGAGCAGCGAGAGCTTAGCCCCTGTATAAGAGGCCATGTTGAGCAGCGAGAGCTTAGCCCCTGTATAAGTGGCCATGTTGAGCAGCGAGAGCTTAGCCCCTGTTTAAGAGGCCATGTTGAGCGGCGAGAGCTTAGCCCCTGTATAAGAGGCCATGTTGAGCAGCGAGAGCTTAGCCCCTGTATATGTGGCCATGTTGAGCAGCGAAAGCTTAGCCCCTGTTTAAGAGGCCATGTTGAGCGGCGAGAGCTTAGCCCCTGTATAAGTGGCCATGTTGAGCAGCGAGAGCTTAGCCCCTGTATAAGAGGCCATGTTGAGCAGCGAGAGCTTAGCCCCTGTATATGTGGCCATGTTGAGCAGCGAAAGCTTAGCCCCTGTTTAAGAGGCCATGTTGAGCGGCGAGAGCTTAGCCCCTGTATAAGTGGCCATGTTGAGCAGCGAGAGCTTAGCCCCTGTATAAGAGGCCATGTTGAGCAGCGAGAGCTTAGCCCCTGTATATGTGGCCATGTTGAGCAGCGAAAGCTTAGCCCCTGTTTAAGAGGCCATGTTGAGCGGCGAGAGCTTAGCCCCTGTTTAAGAGGCCATGTTGAGCAGCGAGAGCTTAGCCCCTGTATAAGAGGCCATGTTGAGCAGCGAGAGCTTAGCCCCTGTATATGTGGCCATGTTGAGCAGCGAAAGCTTAGCCCCTGTTTAAGAGGCCATGTTGAGCGGCGAGAGCTTAGCCCCTGTATAAGTGGCCATGTTGAGCAGCGAGAGCTTAGCCCCTGTATAAGAGGCCATGTTGAGCAGCGAGAGCTTAGCCCCTGTATAAGTGGCCATGTTGAGCAGCGAGAGCTTAGCCCCTGTATAAGAGGCCATGTTGAGCAGCGAGAGCTTAGCCCCTGTATAAGAGGCCATGTTGAGCAGCGAGAGCTTAGCCCCTGTATAAGAGGCCATGTTGAGCAGCGAGAGCTTAGCCCCTGTATAAGAGGCCATAGGCCATGTTGAGCAGCGAGAGCTTAGCCCCTGTATAAGAGGCCATGTTGAGCAGCGAGAGCTTAGCCCCTGTATATGTGGCCATGTTAGCCCCTGTATAAGAGGCCATGTTGAGCAGCGAGAGCTTAGCCCCTGTATAAGAGGCCATGTTGAGCAGCGAGAGCTTAGCCCCTGTATAAGAGGCCATGTTGAGCGGCGAGAGCTTAGCCCCTGTATAAGTGGCCATGTTGAGCGGCGAGAGCTTAGCCCCTGTTTAAGAGGCCATGTTGAGCAGCGAGAGCTTAGCCCCTGTATAAGTGGCCATGTTGAGCAGCGAGAGCTTAGCCCCTGTATAAGTGGCCATGTTGAGCAGCGAGAGCTTAGCCCCTGTATAAGAGGCCATGTTGAGCAGCGAGAGCTTAGCCCCTGTATAAGAGGCCATGTTGAGCAGCGAGAGCTTAGCCCCTGTATATGTGGCCATGTTGAGCAGCGAGAGCTTAGCCACTGTATAAGAGGCCATGTTGAGCAGCGAGAGCTTAGCCACTGTATAAGAGGCCATGTTGAGCAGCGAGAGCTTAGCCCCTGTATATGTGGGCATGTTGAGCAGCGAGAGCTTAGCCCCTGTATAAGAGGCCATGTTGAGCAGCGAGAGCTTAGCCCCTGTCTAAGTGGCCATGTTGAGCAGCGAGAGCTTAGCCCCTGTATATGTGGCCATGTTGAGCAGCGAGAGCTTAGCCCCTGTATAAGAGGCCATGTTGAGCAGCGAGAGCTTAGCCCCTGTATAAGTGGCCATGTTGAGCAGCGAGAGCTTAGCCCCTGTATAAGAGGCCATGTTGAGCAGCGAGAGCTTAGCCCCTGTATAAGTGGCCATGTTGAGCAGCGAGAGCTTAGCCCCTGTATAAGAGGCCATGTTGAGCAGCGAGAGCTTAGCCCCTGTATAAGTGGCCATGTTGAGCAGCGAGAGCTTAGCCCCTGTATAAGTGGCCATGTTGGGCAGCGAGAGCTTAGCCCCTGTATAAGAGGCCATGTTGAGCAGCGAGAGCTTAGCCCCTGTATATGTGGCCATGTTGAGCAGCGAGAGCTTAGCCCCTGTATAAGTGGCCATGTTGAGCAGCGAGAGCTTAGCCCCTGTATAAGAGGCCATGTTGAGCAGCGAGAGCTTAGCCCCTGTATAAGTGGCCATGTTGAGCAGCGAGAGCTTAGTCCCTGTATATGTGGGCATGTTGAGCAGCGAGAGCTTAGCCCCTGTATAAGAGGCCATGTTGAGCAGCGAGAGCTTAGCCCCTGTATAAGAGGCCATGTTGAGCAGCGAGAGCTTAGCCCCTGTATAAGAGGTCATGTTGAGCAGCGAGAGCTTAGCCCCTGTATAAGAGGCCATGTTGAGCAGCGAGAGCTTAGCCCCTGTATAATAGGCCATGTTGAGCAGCGAGAGCTTAGCCCCTGTATAAGAGGCCATGTTGAGCAGCGAGAGCTTAGCCCCTGTATAAGAGGCCATGTTGAGCAGCGAGAGCTTAGCCCCTGTATAAGTGGCCATGTATAAGTGGCCATGTTGAGCAGCGAGAGCTTAGCCCCTGTATAAGTGGCCATGTTGAGCAGCGAGAGCTTAGCCCCTGTATAAGAGGCCATGTTGAGCAGCGAGAGCTTAGTCCCTGTATAAGAGGCCATGTTGAGCAGCGAGAGCTTAGCCCCTGTATAAGAGGCCATGTTGAGCAGCGAGAGCTTAGCCCCTGTTTAAGAGGCCATGTTGAGCAGCGAGAGCTTAGCCCCTGTATATGTGGCCATGTTAGCCCCTGTATAAGAGGCCATGTTGAGCGGCGAGAACTTAGCCCCTGTATAAGTGGCCATGTTGAGCGGCGAGAGCTTAGCCCCTGTTTAAGAGGCCATGTTGAGCAGCGAGAGCTTAGCCCCTGTATAAGAGGCCATGTTGAGCAGCGAGAGCTTAGCCCCTGTATAAGAGGTCATGTTGAGCAGCGAGAGCTTAGCCCCTGTATAAGAGGCCATGTTGAGCAGCGAGAGCTTAGCCCCTGTATAAGAGGCCATGTTGAGCAGCGAGAGCTTAGCCCCTGTATAAGAGGCCATGTTGAGCAGCGAGAGCTTAGCCCCTGTATAAGAGGCCATGTTGAGCAGCGAGAGCTTAGCCCCTGTATAAGTGGCCATGTATAAGTGGCCATGTTGAGCAGCGAGAGCTTAGCCCCTGTATAAGTGGCCATGTTGAGCAGCGAGAGCTTAGCCCCTGTATAAGAGGCCATGTTGAGCAGCGAGAGCTTAGCCCCTGTATAAGAGGTCATGTTGAGCAGCGAGAGCTTAGCCCCTGTATAAGAGGCCATGTTGAGCAGCGAGAGCTTAGCCCCTGTATAAGAGGCCATGTTGAGCAGCGAGAGCTTAGCCCCTGTATAAGAGGCCATGTTGAGCAGCGAGAGCTTAGCCCCTGTATAAGTGGCCATGTTGAGCAGCGAGAGCTTAGTCCCTGTATATGTGGGCATGTTGAGCAGCGAGAGCTTAGCCCCTGTATAAGAGGCCATGTTGAGCAGCGAGAGCTTAGCCCCTGTATAAGAGGCCATGTTGAGCAGCGAGAGCTTAGCCCCTGTATAAGAGGTCATGTTGAGCAGCGAGAGCTTAGCCCCTGTATAAGAGGCCATGTTGAGCAGCGAGAGCTTAGCCCCTGTATAATAGGCCATGTTGAGCAGCGAGAGCTTAGCCCCTGTATAAGAGGCCATGTTGAGCAGCGAGAGCTTAGCCCCTGTATAAGAGGCCATGTTGAGCAGCGAGAGCTTAGCCCCTGTATAAGTGGCCATGTATAAGTGGCCATGTTGAGCAGCGAGAGCTTAGCCCCTGTATAAGTGGCCATGTTGAGCAGCGAGAGCTTAGCCCCTGTATAAGAGGCCATGTTGAGCAGCGAGAGCTTAGTCCCTGTATAAGAGGCCATGTTGAGCAGCGAGAGCTTAGCCCCTGTATAAGAGGCCATGTTGAGCAGCGAGAGCTTAGCCCCTGTTTAAGAGGCCATGTTGAGCAGCGAGAGCTTAGCCCCTGTATATGTGGCCATGTTAGCCCCTGTATAAGAGGCCATGTTGAGCGGCGAGAGCTTAGCCCCTGTATAAGTGGCCATGTTGAGCGGCGAGAGCTTAGCCCCTGTTTAAGAGGCCATGTTGAGCAGCGAGAGCTTAGCCCCTGTATAAGAGGCCATGTTGAGCAGCGAGAGCTTAGCCCCTGTATAAGAGGTCATGTTGAGCAGCGAGAGCTTAGCCCCTGTATAAGAGGCCATGTTGAGCAGCGAGAGCTTAGCCCCTGTATAAGAGGCCATGTTGAGCAGCGAGAGCTTAGCCCCTGTATAAGAGGCCATGTTGAGCAGCGAGAGCTTAGCCCCTGTATAAGAGGCCATGTTGAGCAGCGAGAGCTTAGCCCCTGTATAAGTGGCCATGTATAAGTGGCCATGTTGAGCAGCGAGAGCTTAGCCCCTGTATAAGTGGCCATGTTGAGCAGCGAGAGCTTAGCCCCTGTATAAGAGGCCATGTTGAGCAGCGAGAGCTTAGCCCCTGTATAAGAGGTCATGTTGAGCAGCGAGAGCTTAGCCCCTGTATAAGAGGCCATGTTGAGCAGCGAGAGCTTAGCCCCTGTATAAGAGGCCATGTTGAGCAGCGAGAGCTTAGTCCCTGTATAAGAGGCCATGTTGAGCAGCGAGAGCTTAGCCCCTGTATAAGAGGCCATGTTGAGCAGCGAGAGCTTAGCCCCTGTATAAGTGGCCATGTTGAGCAGCGAGAGCTTAGCCCCTGTATAAGTGGCCATGTTGAGCAGCGAGAGCTTAGTCCCTGTATAAGAGGCCATGTTGAGCAGCGAGAGCTTAGCCCCTGTATAAGAGGCCATGTTGAGCAGCGAGAGCTTAGCCCCTGTTTAAGAGGCCATGTTGAACAGCGAGAGCTTAGCCCCTGTTTAAGAGGCCATGTTGAACAGCGAGAGCTTAGCCCCTGTATAAGAGGCCATGTTGAGCAGCGAGAGCTTAGCCCTGAGTCCGGCAGCAGAGGAACACAAGAACCCGCTGTATGAACAGCACATGTAGAAACCCCTGCTGAACTGGTGTTGATTAAGTGGATGACAGCAGGGTTTCTAGCGTTAGCACATGGGCTTCTTTGTGTAGGAGCTTGGACTGGAGCAGACCGACACGATTTTGCAATGTGGTTCAGCTTTTGACAGCGTCGACATGTTTGTCCCTGTGCCGGAGAGTCCAGGGCACGTGATGAGTGTCTAGTGGAGCAACAATTCCCCATCGGAGCAGAACTTGAGGGTTTGCGTATGTCCGCACTGGAAGATGTATCTGCCTCGGCCCCGCGAAATTAGTGCATTCGAATTAATACTCAATTACCAAACAAAGTCTGTGTTGTTTGTTTTGCAGTGACAACATTGTAATAGATTGTAATGTCTGTGTAAAATCCTTATTCCTTAAAATTCCTGTCTTCAGGCAAGGCCACTGTGGAACAGTGTTGGCACTCCTCATGTCAAGGTAACGCATGTCATGATGTGTCTAGCTTGAACTAAAGCATGCAGTTTTCATAAAGGAAGCTGATTTGCATTACGCTTCTAGATTTCGAACCCCCGGTTTCACAGACGAGGCTCAGGTCCAGATATCACTGCAGTTCTGAAACGAAGTGTCCGGTGAGTGGCGCTAAAAGCTTAATGCTCCATCACGTTTTAATAACGTACACCTACACTAACCCCTAAACTTCCCAGATAGAGTTAACAATAGCAAACGTGACAAAAATGCAATCATAACCATGAAATTTCAGCTTGTCTTTTATCATAACCCGTCTTTCGCCCTCTGCAGTCAAGTACAGTCATGCTCCAGCTGAGCTAAAGCTCAACACATCAGTCAAACTGAACTAATGGAGCTGGTTGTAGTGATGCAAACTACAAAATGTACTCATTTACAAATCATGCAGTTTGGTAAAAAGTGTTTTGAGGTCATAACATAATATTGTGCAAGGAGCCACATGAAAACATCTATTAATCTACAAGTGAAAATGATTCAAAGTGCTTGCTGTTTTACTGCCTCTAGTGTTCGCTATATGCACATCATGTGAGAGAGTAAAATAATACATCTAATGTGTAATAACGATTATTTTCATTCTTAGACAAAGCAAGAACAAACATAAAATGCATGTGCACAGTTCAGTTGAATAATGATGTTGGCCCTCTTTAACTTGTTGCTGTTTATCTGTCAATCATATGAGTGTGGAAGTTGCGTTCATTACAATTTCATTAATAATGAAAGTTAAAGACCCTCGATCATGTCACACAGAGAAGTGTTCAGTGTCAGTAGATGTGAAGATCAGCTGGTTTTGGATGAGCTGGGCAGTAGACGCACTGATGATGACGATGATAATGCCTAACACCGCAAAAAGGTTGTGTATTACACAATATTTAACACCGCAGGGTTGTTCTCATATTGTTTACAAAACTTTATAGGCATATGTCAATGTATATGTATAGGTTATATAATTTATATATAGAGTAAATAAGAGTATTGAAACAAACACTGGTGATGTGCTTTTCTACAGTGGTAAACACCACAGTTTAATGCAAATAAAAGTTATATTGAGGAAGAAATGCTCCTCACATAAGCTTAAACTTTGACACTTTTACATTGAGGAAATAAAGAATACACAAGAGGAGACTGTAAAACGATGGTGACCAAGCCAAGCATGAGGTGTAGAAACACACACGACTGGGACAGAGAAAACTAAACTCAACACCCGCACACCACATCCATAAAAATACTTTCACTTCCTAGAGAGATATTTGGTCCCACTTTTGTTTACACTTGTATAAAGTAAAAATATTTCATCCAGAATGCTTTGTCCCATCATTTCACAAAAGATGGACAATTACTTAAATTTCACAAACTGAATCCCTTACGAGATCGCAGAGTAAAAGCCAAAAAACAGAAAGCCGCTACACAGGAACAGGTACCAGACTTCAGATGTTTAATAAATCTGCATAGTAATCTGACATTACATGCAGGAAGTCAAACATCTACCCTATTCAAATACTGCATAATAACTAAAACATTTTGAAAGCAAATAAAGCATAATTTCATATTTGAATGCTGAAGGCAATGACACAAGGGACGATGGAGAAACACAGGCACTGAAAGCTGCGGTACGTCATTAAAAGAGTGGAGAAGTGCCGTGAGCGGCTCAAAACACCAGCGTTTGCCGAACGACCACGTCACCATGATGAACAAATGATTGTTTTCCACTTTTATTTGTCTTTATCAGATTCTGTCACGTCCTCTTTCGATGACGCCTCCTCTGGTGAAGACTCTTCATACCTGCAGGAGACACGAGAGAAGAGTTAAACAAGCTGTTAAATCTGGGCTGATCTGTCCCTGTTATTCCCTGAGATTATTGATATTAATAAAGGATCATCTGCTGTAGTGGACATGAGTGACAGATGTGCGCCCACACGACTAGAAACACACAAACACAAGTCCTGGGACAGCTTGAAACGCTCCCTGAAGACAGAACTACAGGTAAAATGAGTTAAACACAGCAAACACAGAAGACTTCTGGGATATGAACTGTAATGTGTTAGCAGTGAGACTAGTGAACTAAGTTCTGTGAATTTATGTTTATTTGTCCGTGTCATTACATCATTTAGTTACAATTTGGAAGAAATATTGAAAAATGATATTTTATTCATATGCTATGCCCTCTGTAGAGGACAACAGGACTCAAAAAAAAAAAAAAAAGACAAATAAGTAAAATGAATGGTATTCTTTTTTTAAATCAATAAATTTTTAGGTTTCAGGATTTTATATACCAAAGTTTGTATAAAGATGATTATGAAGTTATGAAAGATATAACAGAATGATTTGATATACCATTTTGCTTTATGTAATGTGTGTGTAAAGCGGCCACAAGTGTGTTCTGCAGCTGTGAGTGAGCATGAGGATGCCGACAGGACAGGCGAGGAGAGGCACTGAGCGGATACCTGCGTGAGGACCGCAGCGCTACATGTGTGTGTGTGTGTGTCTGCGCCGGCGGGGGGAGCAGGAGCACGGGCCGGGCCGCTGCATGGACTCAGCCAGACTCGACGGGGAGCCCGACACCGTGGGGAAGTGTGTGAGCCGAGGGGTGTGCGGCAAAACCTCCTCTGAAGACTCATAGCTGCGGGCCAGAGGACCGGACCAGAGAGGAGAGGAGGAGGAGGAGGAGGAGGAGGAGGAGGAGGAGGAGAGGAAGAGGAGGAAGAAGAAGAAGAAGAAGAAGAAGAAGAAGGTCTGTAAGTGGCCTTATCACAGCAAGAAGTCCAGTGCAAAACCTGACAAAACAATCGGTCTAGGCTGCTTCCTTCAGTGACCCTCACAGGAGAGCAGGACGTCTGCAGCCTGATGATGATGATGACGATGATGATGATGATGATGACGACGAAGATGACGACGACGACACTGGCCATCTACTGGCCCAGCCCTCATCTACTCTCTGCATCTCTCACACTCCTCACACAAACTCTACCAGCACACAGCGCCAGCATCACGCCAGCACTGGCTTCAGGTGCGAGAGAGAAGCATGTGTGTGTTGTGTGTGTGCATGAGTGTGTGTGACGGTCACTCTACACCAGTGTTGGGAGTAACGCAATACAAAAGTAATGCATTACAGTAACATATTACTTTTTGCTGTAACAAAGTAGTGTAAGGCATTACTAATCAATTTTCAGTAATATTTTACTTGTTACATGTTCAGTAACGCTTGCGTTACAACACACTTTTAGCCCAAATTTTAATTGTTAAAAAAAAAAACGTGGGGAAAAAACCCCAGCAAGACGCGAGACATTAACGAATGAAAAATGCAAGTTAGTTATGACCTGTTCGTGGTCAGTCAATAGCCGTGTGTGGTGTTTGTAAATAACGACTAAATGACAGCTTCTGATATATTTGTATGGCGATTTATCTCATTCATCTCCCTCTTGCTGGTGTACCTTTGTATTGTGTGACATAGTCCAGTGACGGCGTGTTTAGGGCAGGTTTTACAGGAGTGCCGCGAGGCATGATTTCGGTCTCTGTGCTCGCGCTGGCCAGTGGAAGAGCGGATAATGGGAGAATATGGTAGAAGACGACTGTACATTCGCGAGATGGGCGTATGCGCATTACTCAGTTTGTTCTGTGATTTCTCTCTAACCAATTAGTCTATGTTTAGGTGGTGTTTTTCATCATGTTTTTGATGCGGTGGTGACGCGTTCATGTAAAATGTAAGGGTGGCGCTGCCAATAAAGCACCTAAAAGCTGTCACAAAGAACCGGCAAAAGTTGTGATTATGAATATGTCAAATATAGCAAGGATCGACAACATTTTAATTGTTTATTAATAAACAAGTGTTTTCTGTGTCAGTGTCGGCTGCAAAGATGAAGTTGACGATGCTGACTCGCGATCTTCAGTAGTGAACGCGCCAGAGAGAAATGCACACTTCATACGGATTACATAAGCAGAGAGCAGTCTGTTTTCTTTCGTTTTGAATTGTTCTGTTTAAAAGTAGACATGTCTGTGAGGCAAGTAGGCGCTGAGTTTCGGTTCATTTATGAGACACGCTCCAGTTCACGCGCCGGTGCCTCCGTGTGCTGATTATCTCGTCTACTATATTTATTTATTAAATCCAGGCAATTGGTTGATGAAACAGATTAAAATTGAGACACAATTAATACAAAACGAAATTCACTTTAAAGAAAGGCTTTATGTAAGGCTGTTTGAGGTCTATGTGAAAGTAAAGCAGTCTTTTAGTGCCGCTTTCAGTATATATATATATTATGTTCTGTGGAGAGCCGACCCTTCTTCATCCGGTGGGTATATTACTTTTGGTTTGCGCAGTGTAATTCACAGAATTACTAAAAAATATTTTGCTACCTAAAAGTTAAAGATTTTTTGTCACACATGTCTATTTCCCTCATATTAAATATAAAACGCATATGTAGACTGATATTTTTCTAATGTCTGGACTCCTTTATTAAGGGAGTAGCATGGATGTATAAACAGATGTTTCAATATGAGAATTTATATTTCAAGTTTTTACTGCAAATGTCACGTCCATCACGCTGGAATTGCCCAAATTTAAAGAATTTATCCTCAACTATTTTTGTGGTGTAGGTCTATGTATTTTATAATGTTAACTTCACATAATACTAATAGTAATTTAAAGATGTGGTAGCATTGGATCTGGATGGGAAGGATAACTCTGGGACTGGGAATCGTTACAGCCCTAGTCATTTTAGAATGTTGTTCTACTTCTGTAGTTGTTTTGGTGAAAGTAACTCAAAAGTAATACAGGAGTAATGTAACGCATTACAATTCTGAGACAGTAATATTGTAAGGTAAAGAATTACTTTTAAATAACAGTAACAAGTATTGTACACTCACCTAAAGGATTATTAGGAACACCATACTAATACTGTGTTTGACCCCCTTTCGCCTTCAGAACTGCCTTAATTCTACGTGGCATTGATTCAACAAGGTGCTGAAAGCATTCTTTAGAAATGTTGGCCCATATTGATAGGATAGCATCTTGCAGTTGATGGAGATTTGTGGGATGCACATGCAGGGCACGAAGCTCCCATTCCACCACATCCCAAAGATGCTCTATTGGGTTGAGATCTGGTGACTGTGGGGGCCATTTTAGTACAGTGAACTCATTGTCATGTTCAAGAAACCAATTTGAAATGATTCGAGCTTTGTGACATGGTGCATTATCCTGCTGGAAGTAGCCATCAGAGGATGGGTACATGGTGGTCATAAAGGGATGGACATGGTCAGAAACAATGCTCAGGTAGGCCGTGGCATTTAAACGATGCCCAATTGGCACTAAGGGGCCTAAAGTGTGTCAAGAAAACATCCCCCACACCATTACACCACCACCACCAGCCTGCACAGTGGTAACAAGGCATGATGGATCCATGTTCTCATTCTGTTTACGCCAAATTCTGACTCTACCATCTGAATGTCTCAACAGAAATCGAGACTCATCAGACCAGGCAACATTTTTCCAGTCTTCAACTGTCCAATTTTGGTGAGCTCGTGCAAATTGTAGCCTCTTTTTCCTATTTGTAGTGGAGATGAGTGGTACCCGGTGGGGTCTTCTGCTGTTGTAGCCCATCCGCCTCAAGGTTGTGCGTGTTGTGGCTTCACAAATGCTTTGCTGCATACCTCGGTTGTAACGAGTGGTTATTTCAGTCAAAGTTGCTCTTCTATCAGCTTGAATCAGTCGGCCCATTCTCCTCTGACCTCTAGCATCAACAAGGCATTTTCGCCCACAGGATTGCCGCATACTGGATGTTTTTCCCTTTTCACACCATTCTTTGTAAACCCTAGAAATGGTTGTGCGTGAAAATCCCAGTAACTGAGCAGATTGTGAAATACTCAGACCGGCCCGTCTGGCACCAACAACCATGCCACGCTCAAAATTGCTTAAAGGGATACTTCACCTCTGGAAAGATGAATGTGTATTTAAAATAGGTCATTTATGTAGAAGAAATGTGAAGAAATTTTTTAATTTGGAGCTTTCTAGCCTGAGAAAAGCCAGAAAATGTATTTTTGGCTCAGGTGGATGAAAGACAACAACTCCCAGAATGCACTTGCTTCGCTGCCCTAGGAGGCCACGCCTACTGGTAAGAGAGCGCAGTTTAAAACAAGGTTAGGCTACCAGTGAGTCTCCGTGACGAGTCTGCCTGGGATTTCGGGATCGCCCAAAATGTCCGGGATTCGGCTTTTGCGTTCTACAGTCGCCATTCATCACGTTTACTGTGGCGAGCAGGACGAGGCTGACGGCCGCGGGAGAACGGCGCGAGGCCGGTGGCGTCATTACTGAGACGCGCCGGTCTCGCAAAGGAGGAGCGGGAATTTTCTTAGCAATGTTAAAACGCACATCAACCGATCACTTGTTTAGCGTTCATGTAAACACTACATTCAGATTCACCGATCGGAATGAATTCAGTTAGATTGAAACTAGAGGTGTGCATGTAAACAATGAATGGCGACCGCAGAAAGCAAAAGCCGAATCCCGGACATTTTGAACGGCCTCGCTCGCCGGACAAGTCTGGGAAAAGGAGGATGGTAACCCCTACTTACTCAGCTTTCTCCTACTACTCAGCTTTCTCCACAGAACAAGAGCCTGCTAGCTTAGCTTCCAAAGAAAGACGGCTGACACTGTGTACATTCTGTGAGTGAGATCCCACCCTGTATGGGCGGGCTGAAAACATGCGGGACAGCTCCTCCTACTGGCTGTAGTCTTTAGCCTCAGGACAGAAAATCCTCCGATGACGCAAAATGATGATTTTTGCGTCATCGGAGGATTTTTTCCAGACAAAAAATAGATAAATCTCTTGTCTCAGGGGGATATGAGGGTGGAAAGCATGGTAATTCGAAAATACTACATGTTTTCTACTAATACAAAGCTTAATGCTAAATCCTGAAGTATCCCTTTAAATCACCTTTCTTTCCCATTCTGACATTCAGTTTGGAGTTCATGAGATTGTCTTGACCAGGACCACACCCCTTAATGCATTGAAGCAACTGCCATGTGATTGGTTGATTAGATAATTGCATTAATGAGAAATTGAACAGGTGTTCCTAATAACCCTTTAGGTGAGTGTATAATGTATTACAGTTTGGAAGTAACTTGCACAACACTGCTCTACACACACCTGAACATCTCGGTCAGTTCTCCCTTCAGCAGAGCCACCAGCACGGGGAAGCCCACACACGCCGGCACCAGGTACAGCAGAGCAGGCTGGGAAACACAGCAGGACAGCACACATTCAGTGCCAGCTGGGGGTCATTGCTCAGACGAAGGACAACTATGATGCGTTTTTACCTGCGCGTGTTTAAAGGTGTGCATGACGAATATGGTGAGGCCCAGGCCGAAGATGTAAGCCAGGAAGCTGGTGTAGAAGTACGTTCTGGTGTTCTTCTTCAAACTGAGAGAGGACGACAAGATGATGACGAGAGCATGACAATCAGATCTGCAAGCGGCCGAAACCAGACCAAACCAAGCCGAGGACTTTACCTGACATCAAAGCGCAGGAGCAGAGCGATGAAGATTCCTGACGGGAGCAATCACAGAGATGATGAGCGTTTCACATCGACACACACGTCTGAATCTCACGAGTCTCGGAAGTCTGAATCTCATATTTACCCGGAATGACGATGTCCCCCAGTCCCAGCATGGCGAAGTTACTGGCTCCCAAACCTCTCTCCAGCAGATCTTGTGGGAACACCACTGGAAGCAACAGAAGAGAACAGGGGAATCTGGGAATCTGTACACTCCTCCCGACAGAACAAACTCATGACTTGTTTCAGTCATTTGTGATGACTGGATAAAGATCTGAAGACTAATGGAATTTATAGCTAATGGAATATGTTATAGTAGCTATTATACGCTGTAATTTTAAAGGTTGTATCAGCGATTTCAGGCCCAAACATAAATGATCACCTTCATCTAATCTTTCCTAACGATCCGCTAGCTGCCCGCCCCATAAGCATGCCGTCAAACACCGCGTCTCTGTAGGCAGCCTATGCGCTGAGATCTGCACAAAAACAGCTGCGCTCACCAACCACTCAAAACCAAAACAAATAGTGTTCCAACCAATCACTGACAGGGGCGGGTGTTGTGAGGTTTTGCGCTCGTGCACGGCTGCCTATGACGGCTGCACGCGAAGTCGGAGAACACGAGCACAAAACCTCACAACACCCGCCCCTGTCCGTGATTGGAATGTGATCATTTATGTTTGGGCCTTTTTTGGGCCTGAAATCGCTGATCGAACCTTTAAATTTCGCAGGCCTGGAAATCAATTCCTTGATTTTCCCAGAACCCTGTTTTAAAAAAATATTAATTATTATAGAGTAAAATGAGGGAACTGGTTATTACTTTATGCTAAACACTATGTAAAATGTAATTGCATATAATAATACTACACATTACATCCGCACACTCAACCAGTGCAGCTGCTTTAGACGATTCTTTATGCGAAATGGAGATATTGAATGTGTACCATTCACAGACACACACGAGTGTACAGTGTGAGCGTGCAGTGTGAGCGTACAGTGTTAGCTTGCAGAGTGAGCGTGAGGGGTCATGGACATACTCACACTTAATCGGGGCTTCGAAGGACTTGGCCACAGTCACCATCACGTTGGTGCCAAACACCTAAAGCAAATGGAGGACGGAGTTATGAGACAGTCACGTACTGTACGGAACATGAGCGCGCTAAACCAGAACCCTCTTACCCAGAACACGTCGTAGACGAACAGTCCCCCCAGCAGGATACAGCCCGTGCTGACGTTATTGAGGTGGAGCAGCTCCACCCCGTTCAGGGCAAACGCCAGGCCAAACAGGTTATTGGCCACCCAGTGCTGTCAGGACACACACACACACACACGTCACACACAGAGCCTCATGCACTCGCTGCAAAACTCAGCAATACATTTGAGCTTAATCATGTACGTGACATCCAAACATGAACTCAAACCAGAAAAACAGAGAAACAAAGAAAAAAAAAACCCAGCTATTTTACATTGTAATAATATTTCACAACATAATAGGGGCAGCACTCTGATTGGTTAACTATAAAGCCTAAAAGACAAATACTCAATACAGGGGAATTTTCCTGCCTTTAAATAGAGTAAATCCCCCAGTGGGAGCAAGCGGTGCGAGCGTGATAACGCTACATCATGCGGAGACTCTCGAGCAGAGCTTTGGTAGAGTGAGGGACAGAACAACAATTACGATATTACTGTAGAAGTTATATATCGCCTGCTCACAGATGTGTGTGTCTCACTCTGCCATCTAAAAATCATCAATGTTTGTTTCAACAGGATCCTAAACACTGATTCACATACACACACACACACACACACACAGTTACTGGCTCCATGCATCAGTAGTGTAGTATTAACAGTATCAATACTGTGTTTGTAAAGATCAGTGATCAACACCGCTGCTTCCCCCGGGAACCGCTGGAATTAATTAATAAATTCAGAGAAATAGCGCCCGTCCCTGTCCCAGTCAATGACGGAATATCCACGTTATGCCTGGTTTCCGCTCGTACCGCCACAGTAACCACGGCGACAGACGTCTATCTGCGTGCTCACACTGTTGCGGTTTCGTTCAAACATTATGGACCATTGCAAGCAGACTCTGGGACAAAAGGAGAACTGAAACGATGATCTACATCGGCGTGGCGTTTTGGAGAGGCGAGACACAGTTTCTCTATGAAACACACACTGGTGTCCTGTACCTTCTTGAGGACGTACCACACCCCGACCACAGCGCTCACACACAGGCAGATCAGGTCCTTGGTGTCGAACTCATAGTTGAGGATCTCTGAGGAGAAAACAGGCTTCAGACGATCTGCAGAGCTTCAGCATCACTCACACACACACACACACACACACACTCACCCTCTCTGCTGTCTCCTGAGCCCTGTGTGAACAGCAGCTGGTACTGCTTGTTTGGCACGTTTGCTGGGAAAACTCTGCACATAAAGGGACTGGGACAACAACACCAACAGTCAACCTCCTAAACCACCTCATATTATCACAGCATTACATGTGTGTGTGTGTGTGTGTGTGTGTGTGTGTGTGTGTGTGTGTGTCATACCTCATCGTGTGAGACAGTGCTAATATTCCCAGCACAAAGAAATACATGGAGAGCAGCAGGTTAATGTACTCTTGAGAGAAAATCTGCAGGACAAAAGTAAAACAATCCTTCAAAAACAGACAGACACACACCGTCAGACACACACCGTCAGACACACACCGTCAGACACACACCGTCAGACACACACCGTCAGACACACACCGTCAGACACACACCGTCAGACACACACCGTCAGACACACACCGTCAGACACACACCGTCAGACACACACCGTCAGACACACACCCACCGTCAGACACACACCCACAGTCAGACACCCACAGTCAGACACCCACAGTCAGACACCCACAGTCAGACACCCACAGTCAGACACCCACAGTCAGACACCCACAGTCAGACACACACAGTCAGTCACACACAGTCAGTCAGACACAGTCAGTCAGACACACACAGTCAGACACACACCCACAGTCAGACACCCACAGTCAGACACCCACAGTCAGACACCCACAGTCAGACACCCACAGTCAGACACCCACAGTCAGACACCCACAGTCAGACACCCACAGTCAGACACCCACAGTCAGTCAGACACAGTCAGTCAGACACACACAGTCAGACACACACCCACAGTCAGACACCCACAGTCAGACACCAACAGTCAGACACCCACAGTCAGACACACAGTCAGTCAGACACAGTCAGTCAGACACACACAGTCAGACACACACCCACAGTCAGACACCCACAGTCAGACACCCACAGTCAGACACACACAGTCAGTCAGACACAGTCAGTCAGACACAGTCAGTCAGACACAGTCAGTCAGACACACACCCACAGTCAGACACACACCCACAGTCAGACAGACACCCACAGTCAGACACCCACAGTCAGACAGACACCCACAGTCAGACACCCACAGTCAGACACCCACAGTCAGACACCCACAGTCAGACACCCACAGTCAGACACACACAGTCAGACACACACAGTCAGACACACACAGTCAGACACACACAGTCAGACACACACAGTCAGACACACACAGTCAGACACCCACAGTCAGACACCCACAGTCAGACACACAGTCAGTCAGACACACAGTCAGTCAGACACACACAGTCAGACACACACAGTCAGACACACACAGTCAGACACACACAGTCAGACACCCACAGTCAGACACCCACAGTCAGACACCCACAGTCAGACACCCACAGTCAGACACCCACAGTCAGACACCCACACACAGTCAGACACACACAGTCAGTCAGACACAGTCAGTCAGACACCCACAGTCAGACACACACCCACAGTCAGACACCCACAGTCAGACACCCACAGTCAGACACACACAGTCAGACACACACAGTCAGACACACACAGTCAGACACACACAGTCAGACACACACAGTCAGACACACAGTCAGACACACAGTCAGACACACAGTCAGACACACAGTCAGACACACACCCACAGTCAGACACACACCCAGTCAGACACACACAGTCAGACACACACAGTCAGACACACACCCACAGTCAGACACACACCCACAGTCAGACCCACAGTCAGACACACACCCACAGTCAGACACACACCCACAGTCAGACACACACCCACAGTCAGACACACACCCACAGTCAGACACACACAGTCAGACACACACAGTCAGACACACACCCACAGTCAGACACACACCCACAGTCAGACACACACCCACAGTCAGACACACACCCACAGTCAGTCAGACACCCACAGTCAGACACACACAGTCAGACACACACCCACAGTCAGACACACACCCACAGTCAGACACACACCCACAGTCAGACACACACCCACAGTCAGACACACACCCACAGTCAGACACACACCCACAGTCAGACACCCACCCACAGTCAGACACCCACAGTCAGACACCCACCCACAGTCAGACACCCACAGTCAGACACACACCCACAGTCAGACCCACAGTCAGACCCACAGTCAGACCCACAGTCAGACCCACAGTCAGACCCACAGTCAGACCCACAGTCAGACCCACAGTCAGACCCACAGTCAGACCCACAGTCAGACACACAGTCAGACACACAGTCAGACACACAGTCAGACACACAGTCAGACACACAGTCAGACACACAGTCAGACACACAGTCAGACACACACCCACAGTCAGTCAGACACCCACAGTCAGTCAGACACCCACAGTCAGTCAGACACCCACAGTCAGACACCCACAGTCAGACACCCACAGTCAGACACCCACAGTCAGACACCCACAGTCAGACACCCACAGTCAGACACCCACAGTCAGACACCCACAGTCAGACACACACAGTCAGACACACACAGTCAGACACACACAGTCAGACACACACAGTCAGACACCCACAGTCAGACACACACACACCCACAGTCAGACACCCACAGTCAGACACCCACAGTCAGACACCCACAGTCAGACACCCACAGTCAGACACCCACAGTCAGACACCCACAGTCAGACACCCACAGTCAGACACCCACAGTCAGACACACACAGTCAGACACACACAGTCAGACACACACAGTCAGACACACACAGTCAGACACACACACACAGTCAGACACACACAGTCAGACACACACAGTCAGACACACACCCACAGTCAGACACCCACAGTCAGACACCCACAGTCAGACACCCACAGTCAGACACCCACAGTCACACACACACAGTCACACACACACAGTCACACACACACAGTCACACACACACAGTCACACACACAGTCACACACACACAGTCACACACACACACACTCAGACACACACAGTCAGACACACACACACCCACAGTCAGACACCCACAGTCAGACACCCACAGTCAGACACCCACAGTCAGACACCCACAGTCAGACACCCACAGTCAGACACCCACAGTCAGACACCCACAGTCAGACACACACAGTCAGACACACACAGTCAGACACACACAGTCAGACACACACAGTCAGACACACACCCACAGTCAGACACACACCCACAGTCAGACACCCACAGTCAGACACCCACAGTCAGACACCCACAGTCAGACACCCACAGTCAGACACCCACAGTCAGACACCCACAGTCACACACACACAGTCACACACACACAGTCACACACACACAGTCACACACACACAGTCACACACACACACACACTCAGACACACACACACTCAGACACACACACACTCAGACACACACACACTCAGACACACACACACTCAGACACACACACACTCAGACACACACACACACTCAGACACACACACACTCAGACACACACACACTCAGACACACACACACTCAGACACACACACACTCAGACACACACACACTCAGACACACACACACTCAGACACACACACACTCAGACACACACGTCACCTTGAAGAACAGGTAGAGGCCGAAGAGAGTGCAGCTGGCGATGATGGGGAAGCGAGCGGCGTCTCTGCTCGTGATGGTCTCAGGCATATCTGAAGCATTCTGACACACACACACACACACAGAGAGAGATCCTGTCAGGGTCACAACATATACACACCGTCTACTTTGTGCAATAAACCTATTATTTCATTTACGAAGACTACATTCACACCGTCAGTCCACATGCGCCTCCGCTCTAAATGATTGGGCTGTGTGAGATGCGCCTCGACTGAGCCGGACAGTTCTCTCTGCTCGCGGTGGATCACATGTAGACGCGACTCACACTCGTGTGCTGGGTGGCATTTATGTGCTGTTGCTTTTAAATGAAAATAAATATGACGAAGACACCAAAAGTACTTGTTATAATTCCATTCCAAAGACGTGTTTACCATCATTTTTACTTTAATACAGACATGTTTTTATATTTATTTTTAGAAATATGACAATCACAGAACCCATAGAGAGATCACACTGACAGAGAGTTTGGGAATATTCACACATAAAACATCATATCAGACATTTTTCAACACGTCACACTCGGATGGTCCATCATGATGATGGGCCGGAAATCCAATCGATCATTCCTCGACCTCAAGCATGGCTTATTTGACACATCCCACTAGTAGCCTAATATTAGCCACTTTACATCTCCGCTCACTCACACGTTAACCTAGATAACTGTGTGCTATTATTAGGCGCATGTCTAATTTATATTTTAAAGGCCCAGGTTCAGTTTTTCTCTGTAATGTAGAACAATGTTACATATAATATTCTTTCTCAACCCTGAAACAAACCATTTTCCAATGCCACTCCCCCCGTGGCCTATACTGTATATTTAAGTAATTAAATTAATATCATGCAAGTAGACTAGGGAAATCTAGTCCGGGGTGACCCTAACACACACACACACACACACACACACACACACACACACACACACACACACACACACAGTGTCTATCCCAGCACACAGCATGGTTTTGGATGTATGGTAAGTTCTGTCGCTAATATATATATCATTAAAGCAATTATTTTTAGATTCAGTGTTAAAATAGTTATTCTTATCAGGGTCTTGCCTTCTGCAACTTGCTTTTTTTTTTAACACTTCTGCAACTTGCTTTTCAGTTTTCAGTTGAATGCACAGTACATTGTAGCTCCTCCCATCGAATAAATGGCAATAAGCTCTGCGCTCTGTTACTTCTGACAAACTCAAAAGTCAGCTAGAAAAATAAACTCTAGTGAGGAGCATTTTGCTAAATGATTACGCACTATTACATATTACATTTTCATAATATTTAATCCATCATGTTTCTGACAGCCACAATTTAAACGTTTATATTTTAAAAAAACAGTAGAAACAGAATAATGCCATTAAAAATGTATTATAACATTATTAGTATAAAAACTTATGAGAACCAATGAGGTTCATTCTCGTGTTACGCAGCACGTTTGAGCTTCAGCAAGAACCAATGGAAAATTGACTAAACCGCTTAATTCATATGGCTTAGTATTACTATCTCTATGATCTTTTTGAAGCGTCAAAGTGTCAGTTGCGTAGCTGTCAATGGAGAGTACAGAACTGGTCTGAAGATGAACGAAAGTCTAAAGGGTTTGGAACGACATGAGGGTGGGTAATTAATGGCAGAATTTTCATTTTTGGGTGAACTAACCCCAAATAGAGATGCACCAATCGATCGGCCTGAGACAGGAATCGGACTATTTTCCGCATGATTGGCCCGGACTGGTAACCGGCTGGTCAGTCTCATGTCTTACCGATTCCGCACTGGACCATTTTGTTGCCAGAATTAACTCAAAAAGACAACATTAGTGGCTTACTGCACTTAAACGGTCAATGTAGGGCTGCCACTAACGATTATTTTGGTAATCGAGTAATCGGTCCATCATTTTGATGATTAATCGGATAATTTTTTTTGTGGTAAAAAAATAGACCTAAGGCGAACAATAGCCTTTAAAATGACTTAAAATACATATAATAATGAGGCAATTATAATTGGTTCAAATAAAGCATCAAAAGCAAGTAATCTTATGGTTTTATTGAACAATACTGCTAAAATACAAAATGTAATATACATAAGACTAACAATCAACCTCTGTCCATTACGTTTTATAACAAATGCCTGAAGAGGGCGCCAACGGCCTTGATCAAATCCTTGTTTTTGGCCAAATGACATTTCATTAAAATGTCCACTTAATATTAGGAAATTAGAAATGCTACAGCCACTGTAATTTCTTCAACAAGAACATGTGGACATCAAAACATGCAAACTCAGAGCGAGGGTTTAAAATGTTATTTTGAAATTGCGATGAACAGTTAGCTTATTTAGGAAGCTGTATTGATGTATTCTCCTATGTTGACGCAGGTTTATGAATGATTTACCTAACCAATCTGTTGAAATGGCACACATTGCATTCCCAGATGAACGTTATAAGAAGTCCAAACTCACGGCATGCAGAGATGGAGTTTGAGACGCGCTCCACACATGTAAATGACAACAATGCAACACGAAACGCGTCAGACTTTATATGCTTCACCAAATGCATGTTATTATAAAAAAGACACACATGACCTGCACACATGTAATTCATTTAAGAGCACATAGCCTATTCAACTCACGGTGCATATATTTGTTTAATGTAATCGCAGTCTTTGTGAATTCACATGTTATTGCTATGTTATGATTTTTAAATGGTTTTAATATATATCGTGTAGCCAGAAAACGCAGTAATAATGCAGGTCATAGATTCTCGTCAATGGAATACACCACTTCCGGTATTTGCCGGCTACTCAACACGGGTAAATCATTCAAGGATATTTAAAAATTGAGTACATGAATTTAAGAGGAATCATAACAGCCCTAGGTCAAATACACACACAATTAGAATTTGTCTTGGCAAGTATTCAGTTAAACACAGTCATTTTTGGAACCTAATTAGTTGAGAAAGATAACATGTTGTGTTACAGTATTGTAAGACTGGAGAAACTGGAAGAACTGGAAGAGAGGGCTACTCTCTGAGAAAACAAAGGAAATTAACATTTGAACTCTCTTGCGATATTATCATCCTCATTCAAGACAATATCACACTTGAGTTGATCACCTCCCAATTTACACATCATTCCCTTCACCCATCCCAACCTGAATTCACCCAAAGATCTATATGGTTTAATGTGAACAATTATCATACAGTACTATACATGTTTGATATCATTTGAAATGTCTCAGTGCGACTGGTACAAAGGTCTCATTCCCACAGAAGTAAACCAGAAAGCTAATAAGGTGTGGAGAGTTTAGAGATATATCTTGTTAACTGCGGTGGGTGTGCCCCCATGTAAATCAACTTCTGTCCCCAGTAAGTCTGGGACGGTGATTAATGCCAATTCCCACTGTGAACTCATGTTTACGTCTGAAGAGGTTTCTGCCTTGGTCTGAGTGTTTAGGGAGATGCTGAAGAGGCTCGGGGCGATTTGTAGCTCAGATTAGCCCGTGATGCTGAGAGTGGCCGAGACTCTCTTTCTGATGTCAGGTTCGCATCTTTTCTCTTTATTCCAGAGCATTTGATGTTTTGTATTTATTATCTTTGAACTGGTTATGTAATTGGCATTTACCTGACATAATAAATTGTTACATTTGATTTTATTCCGACTGACTCTGAAATTGCTTTCCCAAGTAGATTAAACGGACTTGTACGTTCCCGCAAGTTTTGCGTCAGATTAATGACGACTAATATTTGGCATTAAAGTGTACGTGTTTTGCAAAGACAATAAGTGAATTTCCGTTTAGGGCAGCAAAAGTGCTGCTAGACCAATCAAAATCTGGGTGTGTCTTACCTCTGTTTTAATTTACGACCGATGTGACCGATCTCAGGTATAGACAATTACCTCTGTTTGGTGACCAAAACTGATGAGCTTGTGAACGTGAGACCAGCGTTAAAAACAGAAAACGTGAGGACCTCTTAGCGATATAGTTTCCTAATCTGGAACGGGTAAAATATCCTTAAAGAGTTAAAAAGAATATATCAAACATTTGCTCACTTTTAATGATGCTCAGATATAATTAAAACCTTTTTCATTTATGGAGTCAGATGAAATAACGAGGTAATACATATGAGAAAATGCATTTCATTTAATCTTGTTGTGTTGCGTAAAAGGAAAGACAGTAACGGAGACTGCCATTTGGACCGATAAACGGGCTTACAGTATATTAGATCTGTATATTAGATCAGTATACTGGATAAGCTCTTAAAGTGACAACAGTCTAATATTCCTGATGCTGTCTGTCATGTTAATCAAAGAACAAAAGAGAAAATCACTATCTGCTCTTGACTGAATAACTTTTGTAACTAATTTTAAGCATTAATCTGTATTTAATTTTTCCAATGAAGGCTATCCAGTGTTATTTTACATTTGATTACTTAATTTCTGTAGTATTTCTTACCCGAATATACTGCATAGTACCCAAAAAGTTAAAGCCGTGTTTATTTCATATCTCTCTATATTCTATTGCATTTATTTGTGCTCGTTTATTTGTTCTTATTATCTGTCTTTTTACCTTTTTATGAAAAAGAAAATTGAATTGAAGAAAAGTAGATCAATAAAAAATTTTTGAAAGAAAATAGAAATCTGCACAAATAGTTATAGGCAGATCACACTTAAAAAAAAAATCAAAAATCGGAATCGGTCAAGAAAATTGCAATCGGTGCATCTCTAACTTAAGATGTGAGAGCTGCAGCAGAAAGTGGAGTCAGTTCTCATAGTCTGAATATGGCTTCAAAAGGATCACAATAATCATACAGGTTTGGATGAAACGACATAATTACACTAGTAAGTAAATAACACAATTTCCAGTAAGCACATAAGGCATCAGTGGATGCGATTATGAATGTGAAACACATCATGTACTGGGTGACATATGGCACTGTAACAGGCCTGTAAATCATCAGCATCATTTAACAGCAGCACCCCTGACTCTCCACACGACCCGAGCGCACTAAACTCATGTCTACATCAGCTCATGTTGATAGTGTACAGATTTAAACAGTCATGTGGCTTTTCCACGATCTGTCTCAGACACCATCTGACAGGGATAGGGTCTCAGTAACGTTACCTTGCCTTTGGAGCAGCCCACGGAGCGCAGGGCCCCGAAGAAGATGGGCAGCAGGGCCATGAGCAGCAGACTCCCGTACGCCAGAGCGGTGCCCTCGGCGCTGGACACGAACCGGCCCGCGGTCCCGTTCACCGCGTCGGAGCCGTTACTGGACCCGTCCGGCCCCGGCGCGCTCTGCTCCACATCAGCCATGATCTGCGCCTTCAGAGACCCTAGATATCAGTCTGCGCTGAGAGTCAACTACTGAGTGTGTGTGTCTCACAGCTGAGAGTGTGTGTCTCACAACTGAGTGTGTTTCTCATTGATATCCGCTCGACTCGCTTAAGGCCACGTTTCCTAACTCAGCCCGGTGAAGTGTCTGCGTTCTTCTCCGTTCACTCACTCACACACACTCACACACTCACTGACACCCGATGGAGCGGAGGAAGAAGTGCTGCTGCTGCGGTGTCATTGCGTCTCATTTCTCGGTTCCTTCCCTCGAGTCTCAGTGCGCTTCTCTAACGAAGGCTGAACCCTAGTGAGTCTGTTGCCTTGTCCAAATACACACACTTGCGGTCTTTGCACTTGACCACTTGTCTACTTGTATGACGTATTTCTCCCAAGTGTTCAAGTAGGCGTAAAGACAGCAAGTGTGTGTAGAACTTTTGATTACTCAATGGGACACACACTTATAGTCTTGCAAAAAAATGCAAGTGTTTACAGAGCTTTATTTATTATATGTTCATACTTTGCATTTTAAAATAATCTTCTACAGGTCTGTTCAGTAGTCGCTATGAAACAGAAGACACACATTTACAATTGTGGTGCTTGTAATTAAGTGATAGAAACAGTTGCAAATGTAAGCCTACACACACCACACACTCATCTCTGAACCAATAAAATGTGCAACACTTTACGTGCACTTTATGTGCAACACTCAACATTTTACTACCAAATTATATATGTATCTAATTAATTTAGATTACAGTGGAATGTTTTCCTCGACATCTCGCGTTTTGGGGCACATCATGAGTTCCCGAACATGATGCATGATGGGATACGCTTAGCCTCGAATACCGATGGGTTTAGTGTGCATTAAGAGCACTGCACTGCGCTCTCAAGTGGCCAAGAACACAATGTGTGTATGTGGACACGGCATGTGTGTTTTTATGAGGCTTCAAGGCTCGAGTCAGGGCACTATTGGTTTCCTATGACCCTATGGGTTACTATTTTTCTTCTTCCTCTTCCTCTTCTTCTTCCGGCATTTTGAATTTTTTGAGAAACTCCTCCTCGGCCACTGGTCGGATCTTCACCCATTTTTGCACACAGCAGCTTTAGGAACTTTGCTAGAAAAAAAAGTAGAATTTGAACAACTAAAAATCCTGTTAATGCCTTAACCTGCTCTAATAATGAGCACAACTCCTATATGGATGCCAGCAGCCATTTCCTGCGTCAGAATCCTGTCAAATCTGAACGGTATGAAAATGGATATATTTGTAAAACAAGTATACCATTTTTTTCTGAAAGATGACCAAATTAAAGATTAACCATCCTGATCCTGACAGTATTTTCCTCAGAGGCTCTTTAGGCTTGTGATTGGTGGAAACTCAACACATCACTCACTCCTGAAGGAGATGAAGGACTCTCATGCTTCTGAATCATGAGAAACTGAGTCTGTCAGGAGAAGCAGGAGCTGATCTGACACTGCTAGATCTCTGAACATGAGCGACACTGATGACCGACGCCGGACTTCATCACAGAGTCACATCAGTGAACGCCAGCTTGTCTTTTACAGTTTAACCTGCCCGTATGTCAGAGCAGTTTAATAGAGTCATTTTTAAGATGTAATATGTAGAAATCCATTTGTTGATGTTTTAAGGTTTATTCATTTAATGTTGTCAGCTGTCAAATTTATTTTAGTAGGCCTACCTGTAGATAAACATGTATAATGTCTTATTTTAAAACTTAGCCTATTGTTGAAAAGTGTCTGCTAATGAATACATTTAAATGTATTAAAATGACTCTGAAAGGTCAAAGTTGGTTTACTGTCATTTTCACTTCATAAACAATAGAAAAGCCTAACAGCTTGCACAGCAATACTTTAATATTCTACAATATCCTCTGACATGTCCACGCGAGCTCTCAGTGCTTCAGCGGTGACCTCTGCTCCTGGAACGCCTTACACAAGTGTTTCGGCCACTGTGGGTCTGTGCATCATCAGATGAAGAGGGAGATATTTCAGAGAAACAGTATTGGAAATACTAAAAATACTGCCATATATTTTATTGGGCCGTTGAGGCATTGATATACAAAAAATCCATTTATTTACCCAATAAGACGCGACTGCGTTCCAGACTGCTTGGATTTTGGTTTCTCCCACCTCGTTCGACCTGTGAACTCGGAGTAAATTTAAAAAAATTATATTTTTTTATTGAACAAATTGTATTATTTATTTTATATTTATTTAAATTTATACATTGTTACTACAAAAATGAAAGATCACTGAACTTACTTAAGCTGGACTGTGACGCTATTTTCTCCTGGAAACAAGCTCTATTGCATTATTTTCCTGTTATCTCAGTAAAGCTGCTTCGAAACACTCTGTGTTGTAAAAAGTGCTATAGAAATAAATGTGACTTGACTTGACTAAATTTACTCTTTATGTATAAAATATTTAGCCAAGAACAAAATAAGATTGAATAAATAAATAAAAATACAATAAAAAAAAAAAATAAAACCAAGAATAACATTATTTATATTTCAGTGAGATATGAGGAACTAAACCCCAGAAGAATACTCAAAACGTGTCTCAGAGATTCTTAGACATGTTCAATGACATCCGAATACAAATGAGGAAAACAAGTAAAGAAAAGAAAAGAACACAAAGGTAAGATATTAATCTATCAGCATTGTTCAAATTAAAGTCCTTACAAACTGAAGTCGTTCTTATTTACTGAAGATGTGATTGTATTAAGATACATTTTAAACTCTTTCAAAAAAATGGTTTGTTGTTGGTAAACTTACATTTATGGACATAAAATTAGCAAAGAAGATAGATTAAATTTATAACAAAGAAAGCATTATTTTTAGTAGGGTCAGGATCAAAGTATCCAATGTCTTTTAAAGTTATGGACATATCTTTGCTGGATATTATCTTTAATAAATGTGTCAATATTTTCCCAAAGTTGTTCAGTATAGAAGCATGGCCAGAATAAATGATTCAGTTTCTGTGTGTGGCTTCTTGGCCAAACGAGCGTCGTGTATCTCTATCAGCTTTAGTGAAGTATAAAGTAGCCTATAAAGGTGAAAAACTATAGGCTATAAAGTGCTCATCATTCGACGTCACTTTAGTCCTGCTTCCAATGAGCATGAGCGTAAAAACAAACTTTAACATTAGACATTACAATGATGCCTTCGTGCTTGCTTTTCGTCAGCAGTTTTAAAGCGATTTTATGTTGCTTTTACTCTATTTTTGCTATCATTGACACACAGAAACACGATCTGCTCCCGTTGTGTCGCGGCGACATCATGTGGCGAACACGTGAACGCGCATGTGAAGGTGGACTCTCTGGAATGGGACATTAATGTGGGATTTATCCTCGTCTGATCTCCAAATGAATGGAACTGCAGCACTGCAAGCGTGACGCGTCCTTCACGCAATCGTGACGTGGACAACTAGTCGACCAATCAAAGCCTTTGTTTACGCGTGCGGCGGGTTTATTTGCAGTGTTGACAGCAGCGTTGTTGCGTCGCGTCGCGTCGCATGCGGTTTAATCAGGGTGAAACTGCGTCACCACTGAAGTGCATTCTGGTGTAAGGCCAGGGGATTTAATATTCTCTTCTGAACCACTGACTCCTTCCCGAACTGTGATTATGAAACTATATTAATTTCAGCTTTAGTGAGACGCAGAGTGTTTGACACGAGCATGTCTGAGCGCGGGACGCGTGCGTCTCTCTCACGCGGGACTCCGGGCGGTGCGGGAGAGTGAGGCGGCGATGGCCGAGACTCCGGCGAGCGCTGCGGGCTTCCTGAAGGAGCTCAACGCGATCATCCAGAGCCAGCAAGC
>NC_137139.1:3479839-3567339 GCF_949319135.1 Squalius cephalus
GGGAAAGTGATGTAACCGGTGTTGCGGCTGAACACCGGTAACACTGACTATCGCAGCAAGCCTATTCCCCATCAAGTCCAGTGCTCATCTACTTATTAACAGTGTTTTTCTCTTATTGATCATATTTCTTACCTAAAAAAAATAAAAAAAAATAAAAAATCTTAGATTACGATAATAAAGCTGTAGCGATACAAGATTAAAGTCATAATATTTTGAGCATAAAGTCAAAGTTCCGAATATAATGTGGAAACATTACAAGAATAAGCTCGTAATATTTTGTGAATAAAGTCAAAATTATGACAATAATGTCAAAACATTGATCAGTCATTTTATAATATACCTGGCAGTCTTGGAAGAGCTCTTCTTGGTTTTCCCCAAGATACTCTGAGGCAACAGACAACTGCATCCTTTTTTTTCTCAACACTCTGTAACTAAAAGGAGATTCATTTTAGTGACAAATACAGTGGCCCTTTGAGCTCAATTTCAGGTCAAAGTGCTACAATTTAAGAAAACATGCAAATAGACCAAGACAAGCTAATTAAGAAAAAAAAAAACTGACAACACATGCACAAGTTCAGAAAAAGCAAACAAAAGTGTTTTCAGTGGACATTAGTGCTAAACACGACTTAGAATTGTCACGGATGGAACAGGAGTCAGACAGGTGGTAAGTGAAATGTAGCTTTATTAACAGAAACACGGAACCAGATGGAGATATGGTGAGTATGCAAGCAGATAATAATGAGACAGGAACTTAGGGTGCTTTCACATCTGTAGTTCGGTTCATTTGGTCCGGACCAAGGGAGAAAAATTATACTTTATAGCATTTTTCAGGCGTTTTGGTTCCTTTTCACACCACACTTATCGCTCTGGTCCGGATCAGTTTATGAAACAAACCAAAATGCAGTCATGTGACAACATCCACATCACTCGTTGGCCAGATGGGTCTTGAAAGTATTTTCATAACTGCACTTCGATTGTCAGAATTAACGTGCGGGAAAATTCCAACAGAACTCCCGGAATTAAACAAGAGTAAAATCCGGCAGACAACACGCCACTTTTTACTATGGAGAGACGACTGCGTGGGCTGATTGTAGTCATACTTTATTATATAGCTTGTCTACACCACTTTAGGCAAACAATAACATTTGAGAATGAAGCGAGGATGCGGTTTAAAAAAAGTTTTATGCAATGCATGCGGCGAGTCACTTCAGGAGGAGGCGACGCATGCATTAATGTTGCTAAACAGTGACAATGCACAGCGCAGCTGACTATGGCAGCTGGTTTAGTCCAAAAATGCGCAGTTATTTAGCAGTTGGTTCTGTTCGAGGTCGGATCATGTTCTCAACACAAACGAACCGCTCCAGAGTTCGTTTGAAAGCGTACCGAGACCACCTCTTGGAGGACGTCTCGGTCCGCTTTTGGTGCACACCCGAGTGCGATTGCCGCATTCACACCTGCCCAAACGAACCGCACCAAGGGGGAAAACGAACTCTAGTGCGATTCAACCGAACTAAATGAGGCAGGTGTGAAAGCACCCTTAACTGAAGAATAATCAGAGTCTCTGTTTCAGATGGCGGCTGGAAGATCTCAGGAAGAGGGCTGAAGACTGAAGGCAGACGGAGCTTCGGATGTAGACGGAAGGCGGATGAATCTCAGGTGAGTAGCGGGTAAGTAGCGCAAGAGAGTCTGTGTGTCTTGTAGAGACAAGACCAGACAATGAGTGTGAGAAGAGGAGCTGAATATAAAGGGTGGTGGAATGATGAGATGCTGGTGATGATGATTAGTACTCCGGAGGGGAGCGAGTGGGAGGAATGAGTGAATCTGGTGGAACCCTGACAGTACCCCCCCCCCTCCCGAGGCGGCTCTTGACGACTGTGAAGAGGGACGAAGACGAGGTCTACCACGACCCCTGGGGGCAGGGCAATCAGGATGGTCGGCATGGAATTGAGTGAGGAGAGCTGGAAAAATGATACAGGTGTGGTTATTGGATCTGGGAAGGTCAGTCATGAAATCAATTCCAGTGTGGGACCACGGTCATTGTGGGATGGGAAACGGCACGAGCTTGCCCTCCGGGAGCCTTCTGGGGGTGTTGGTTATGGCGCAGACTGAGCAATGAACTGCTGCTGAAGAGCTTCCTCCACATACTCCTACATGGCCTTCTGCTCCGGGATGGACAGAGGATAAACGCGGCCTTTAGGTAGAGTGGCTCCAGGTAGCAGGTCGATGGCGCGGTCCCATGGCCGGTGAGGTGGTAGCTTGGTCGCCAACTGCTTGAACACATCCTGGAACGCCCTGTACTCTGCAGGAATCTCCACCTGGTGCTGGACTTCTGGACTCTCAATGGAAGTGGAGCAAACGGGAATCTTGGGTCTTCCCACTGAAGACAAAGGAGAAGAGGGAATTCTCTGGATCTTCTTAACCAGAGCTAGACAGGTATGAGAACAGTTCTCCCCCCAGCGAAGGACCTCCCCGGATTTCCAGTCGATGGTGGGTTGATGTTGTACCATCCAAGGGCGTCCCAGGATGAGCTTAGCAGTGGACTCCTCCAGCACCATGAAAGAGATGTTCTCTGAGTGTAAGCAGCCTATGCGGAGCGTCAGTGTGGGAGTGAAATGACGAATTCGACCTCGACCCAGCGGTTTTCCCTGGATGGTTTGGACTCTGAGATCTTGATGACTCCGGCGCTTACGGACGTTCAATTTTTGAAGGAGCTGAGTTGAAATGAAGTTCCCCGCTGAGCCGGAGTCGAGGAGAGCTTGCGCTGAGACACAGACACAAGAGGTTACCAAATGAACAGTAGTGCGATTCAAGGTTGCAATCTTAGGAGGAATCTGAATGGAGCTTACCACCAGGCGCTGTGGTCGAACCCCACAATAAACAGAGGTTGAGTTGAATTCGGCGCTGACGCTCCGTAGGAGAAAGATGAGTGGAGTCGATCTGCATAGGCTCGGGTGCTGGAGGAGAGACAGATGGAGCCGAGGGCGGAGGACTTACAGCGGTTGCAGGGATATCACAGGCAGACAAGCATTGAGATACTCGAATGGTTTTCTGAATGAGGCTCTCGATTCCCATGGAATCGTCATATACGACCACCAGCTGACGCATATTAGGATTGAGACCATGTCGAAAAGCAGTAATCAGGGCGGTCTCATTCCAGCCACTAGATGCCGCCAGGGTGCGAAACTGAAGAGCATATGTACTCACTGAAGAATTTCCTTGACGAAGGTTGTAGAGTTGATCGTGAATGGTGAGATCTGAAACTGTCTGGCCGAAAACTTCCTTGAAATGCTGAATAAAGCTTGACAGAGATTTAACCACTTGAGAATTCGAGTTCCAAAGGGATTGAGCCCACTGGAGAGCTCAGCCGGACAGCAGGGAGATAACAAAAGCCACTTGGGGTGAATCATTGGAGAATTGATGTGCCTGCATTTGAAAATATAGCGATACCTGAAGCAAAAAACCACTGCAGTCCTCTGCCTCTCTGGAGAATGTCGCTGGTCAGGCCATGGGACTCCCAGAGGCAGCTGACGAAGCAGCGGGTGTTTGCGGAAGTAGATGCTGGCGTGCGGAGTGAAGGACGTCTTTGGGGACGGTGGGTGGGTTAGCCGGTGGAGATGGAAGTATAGACTGACGGAACAGCCTGAACAAGCTCTGCGAAAGGATCACGCGGTGGATTCTCCACAGGCTCCGTTGGATTCTGCATCCTTGGTCTGGTCTTCTGTCACGGATGGAACAGGAGTCAGACAGGTGGTAAGTGAAATGTAGCTTTATTAACAGAAACACGGAACCAGATGGAGATATGGTGAGTATGCAAGCAGATAATAATGAGACAGGAACTTAACTGAAGAATAATCAGAGTCTCTGTTTCAGATGGCGGCTGGAAGAGCTCAGGAAGAGGGCTGAAGACTGAAGAAGGCAGACGGAGCTTTGGATGTAGACGGAAGGCAAATGAATCGTGGATGAATCTCAGGTGAGTAGCAGGTAAGTAGCGTAAGAGAGTCTGTGTGTCTTGTAGAGACAAGACCAGACAATGAGTGTGAGAAGAGCAGCTGAATATAAAGGGTGGTGTGGAATGATGAGATGCAGGTGATGATGATTAGTACTCCGGAGATGATGAGCGAGTGGGAGGAGTGAGTGAACGAGTGGGAGGAGTGAGTGAATCTGGTGGAACCCTGACAAGAATAGCATGCCCTAAGTGTGGTTTTGTAAAAATTGGTTTATGTTTATGTTGTGGGCTGCCTTCTGCTACTGTGTGCATGCATAAAAAGCGACTGCTGCACACAAATCACAGGACCGAATGAAAGGTCACGCTCGATGTCCCGGCGGAAGTACCCATAGATGGAAGTACCATTTGTAAACAGTGGGGCGGAACTTCCGCAGGCGCCGTCGAGCGTGACCTTTCAAAGTGATGACGTCGTTCCCTGCGCATTGAGATCAGCTCAATCCGAACAATTGTAGTTAAAACGTATGTAATTTATTTAAATTTTTTTAGAAAATGACCGATCGTTTCGCTAGATAAGACCCTCTTCCTCAGCTGCGATCGTGCACAGCCCGTTGAAGCACTTCAAAGACCTTTGAAACTGCGTTAATTTGGACTGCAAAATGTTGGGTTCCATTGAAGTCCATTATCCAGAAATGTTTTCCTCAAAAAACTTAATTTCTCTTCCACTGAGAAAAGAAAGACATGGATATCTTGGATGGCATTGGGGTGAGTAAATTATTAGGACATTTTCATTTTAAGGTGAACTAATCCTTTAACTCGCCTAAAGTCCTTTTAGGGTGCAGCACCGGATTCAGATAATGTCTCTCAACTGAAATATTACAAATATTACTTCCCTCTAGTATTTATATTACTTCTGAGTCAGGATATTGTTTACCTTTGTTTTAGAGGAAAGGAACAGGGGTGTATTAAAAAAGATTGTGAAAAGAGTAAAACAAAAAGATACCTCATTCACAGTGTTCAGGAGGGGATGCATCCTGGTACCAACAGCTCCTCCTTTGGCATGCATCAGCTGCAGAAGACGTGGTGTGTACCTGTCCAGATTCAGCATAAATGTCTCTTCCAAAGAAATTGTTGTGATGCGTCAGAACTCCTCTTTGATCTAGTAAAGGAACAACATAAAAATACAAACATTTTCTGTTATAGTTACTAATTATAAAGGTCTAAAGTTTAATTAGACAAATGAGATGACAAACACTCTTACTTGAGCCTTGCTGAATAATCCCGGCCACCTCTCTCTGAAGTGACTGACAGTTGGGCTGATGGTCACAACCTCCAGTCTTCGAATTGAAAAGGTTTTTGACATTTTTTCTTCAATTACCTTTGTGTTGTTGTTCTTCTTCTTCATTTCATCGACTAACTCAAGCCTCTCCTTTTCCAACGTGTCCTGGTTTTCTCCAACAGGATGTGGAGGGAGATAATTTACTTCCGCTTTCTTTGGTCTTTTCACATTTTTGGCTGGTGCTGCATTGGTCGGTAGCTTCCTCTTTAATGTATTTACTTCCAATTCTGGATATGTATATTTTTGTGATTTCAGCTTGGTGCGGAAATTGTGCATCTTGTACTTGAGGCGTTGCTGCCAGCCATACATCCCTGCAAAGGACCCAGGCTCCTTCAAGCATGGAAACTTCTCAACAAGGGCTTCCACCACTGAGGATATTTGTATATTTGAAGGGTAGGCTGTGTAGAAGAAAATAGCTTTAGCAAGGTCTTGCATTACTGCAGATTTAACACTTGCATCATGAAAGTGCGTTCCAGAAGCATGATATGATTTGTTTGCCTCTGCAAGGATAAGTTCAATGTCACGGGAAAACTTTGGCACTTGAAACGGCACTGGCCATGGAGCAGAGCGACGTGACTCAGGGAGAAGAACATTATGTTGTGAGCTTGACGGTTCACCCCCATCTGCAAGTGAGGTGACAACTTCATCCACATTGTGGGTGTCAAAGGTACTCAGTGTAGAAAATGGTTCTGATTCATCTAGTGCAGTGGTTCTCAATTCCAGTCCTCGTGACCCACTGCTCTGCACATTTTGTATGTCTCCCTTATTTAACACACCTGAACCAGATCATCAGCTCATTAGGAGAGACTCCATGAACTGAACTGAGTGTGTCAGATAAGAGAGACATACAAAATGTGCAGAGCAGTGGGTCACGAGGACTGGAATTGAGAACCACTGATCTAGTGGAAGCAAGTCGAGGGTGATCAAAGGCTCTTTTCTAACTAATTTCACGGTGGCCTTGTCTTCCAGGTCGGCAGATGAAGTGACGGTGAAAAATTGGTTCCCAAAGCTTCTTCATAGAGTAGTCCAAATTCCCCTTGTAATTCGAATATTTGAACAATTTTAGAAACAAGATCTTCTACTTTATTTGGAATTCCCGATGGAAGCGTCAATTTTCGGATATTGTTTTCTTCAATGATGACTCGCAACTGGACCGACATTTTTTTTGGCAGTATGTGTTCAGCTGAAAGAAAAAGAAGAGATAGCAGTTTGTTAACATTTGACACGTTTACTTGGCACACCCACACATGATTGATAAGGCATGAATAATTCAATTAAAGTGTAAAACCTACTCTGTTATGCAAATGAAGTGTTTCAGGGACACCATACGACCATCTAGTGTATTATATGCAGCCAAGGGGTATGCATCTTTCAATTCCGAATATTGAAGGACTTCAATCTCTCCTGTGGGCTCTATTTTGAAGCTCCTTAGGTGCTCATGGTACCACCCACTTAGCAACTTCCGAACAAAGACAGGATTTTCATGCACAACCATTATTTGGAGTATTTCTCCAAAGTCGGGCAACCCTCCTGTCGATCCGAAAGGCAACAACATTCCAGCACAATAGTCAGTGCCTAAAATGGTGACTTTGTTTGTCATGTTCACAACAGCTGCCCTGGGAAACTTCTTTGCAAATGATTCCTTAATGGTGTCTTTTAGAACCTCCACTGCCACTTGAGTCATTCGGGACACAGAGAGTTTTGGCTTTGGAATGTTAGTATCATGGATGTGATATGCAATCATTGATTGGTGTTTTCTTGCCATTGTCATGAGACTGTTTCTGAAAGACCCAGTCTGCCTCACAATTCTTTTGAAGAATCTGTGTTTGGCTTCGAATCGCATGGTCCAGAGAAACACAAGTGGCCCAAAAGCAGTTGTTAGCAATGGATAATGTTCAAGGAAGTGATGTTTCGGTTTCAATCTCTCTTCTGGGAACACATCCAAATACCTATAACGGTGTTCACTGATCTTGCTTTCCATGTATCCTAGCGTCTCATCGTTGTGGACAGGAGCCATGACAAGCTCAACATCTTTCAAGGTCATCAAAACCTGCCACGCTGTGTCATCTTCTGGTACTTTGTCACCTATTATCAAAGGTAGCATCCGTAACAAGCACCAGTTTTCGTGCGCATTGCCTCCTATACTCTTACATTATGCAAAATTCAGGGGGATAGCTTGTGGACAGTTGACTTTGTCATTCCATTTGTAGGGAAATATATTTTTTTTATAAGCACATTGAGACACAGTGCCAGTTCCAGAGGTACAATCCCTTCAAGCAAATCATGCAAAGGATCAGGTGGATAACCTGATGTGGCATAGAAGTAACTCAATCTGTCAGAGATGGGACACTGTTTTTTTACTCCACAATGATGAGCTTCAGAAGTGTCAGACGATGCTGCTTCGACATGCAAGGTATGGCTTGACTTAGTCCGCAGAGGAAACATTCCTGCTCTTACTTCATGTTCCTGTATCTGTGAACGCTCTCCAATGCAAAATCGACAGTAGTGTGAGGAAGAAAAGCTTTCAACAAACCCACCGATTGAGTGAGCTGCAAGATTATCTGCTACTACAGCAAATACAGTGCCCTTCACCACTTTGCCCAGATTTGGCACAAAAATGCCATTATCTTCCAAGCATTTCAAATCTTTAAGCAGTGGCCCCAACACTTCTGGGTATCCATATTGGGTGACATCATCTGCCTTACAAAGAACGGCTAGATAAATGGAACTAAGATTGGATCGCATGGTAGCAGAGATGTCTGCAAACACCCAATACACACCCGTGACTTTATGCTTCTTGCGGGACGTCCCCAAAGGGTTGCATACTTCAAAGTCATCTATGTAAAGAATGAGTGGGAGTGTAAGGTCATCTCCAGATAAAAATCTGTTTTCTCTGTGTAAAGATCCATCATGCAATGATCTGTATTCAGAAGAAACATTAGATGGCCTTCTATTCTGTAATATTGTGTCCTGAATGTGTCCACTGCTCACAAGTTGAGACAATAATGGGAGAATTGGAACATACTTGATAGTAGCAAGAAAAGAACCTTCCAGTATGTACTCAACTGGCTCAGTAAGTGAGAGATGCTCCTTTATAAATTGTTCTCTCCTATAGTTTGTGCTTAAAGGCCCATCCACCCCTAAAGCTGCACAGAATGGGTTAAGCTGGCAAAGGTCTTCCACCAGTTCTGAAATCACAGAATCTTCAAAAGTATAGCCATGCCTCCTCAAAGTGCTCAGTATAATGTTTTTAATAACTGGGCCGGATGCAGATGATGTAAGGAAATTAAGTTCCTTTACTAGTTCATTTATGCATGAATTGGACACATTGAAAATGCATTCCAATTTAAAGATGAGCAACCCCAGTCTTTTGATAATAGTTTTGCTCAAGTCTTCATCCTCCTTAAGGACAGAGTCATGGTAGGTTTCACTTTCAGATTCACTTTCTTCTTCAATTTGGCTTTGGTATTCTTGAAAAGCAAAGGTCTTAAAATCTTCAACTGAATAGGGATTATGTTTCCTGCTCTTATGACTGTGGAATGTTGTGTATACGTTTGTCTTGAAATCACAATCTTTGAAAACACAAGGCACAGTTTCATGCTTTTTAAGGTGGACACTCAGGTGCTCAAAATATTGTCTTTCTGTGTGGAAACCGCAAGAATTACACACCATGCATGCGAAGGAAAGAAGCTGGCCTGGTTTAGTTGTCTGTGGATGAAACCTGGACAAATGTGTCCGTAATGCACCCCATGTCCTAAAGGTGCAAGGGCAATCAGAATGGAGACAGGGTATGGACTGATTTCGACTAAAATGCCCATGTTGTAATCTATAGTGTTTTAATAGGTCTAATCTTCTTGATGTTTTGAAGTTGCATATTTTGCACAGCCAATTCATTTCCCAGAAGGTAAAACATCCTTAAGATTCCTCCGTTTTAGGTCTCGACTCATTGTTCAGTTCAGTTACCTGAATTAGGTGAAAACTGCTACAATTCTTCTTTCGTGCTCTTCAAATGTTTCATAAAGATTTTTCTGTGGAAGAGAAAGTCAGAATTATTAATATTGTTATTATTTACTACAAATTTTAATAAGATTATTAGGTTAAATAAGATTATTATTTCAAAAAGTGCTACCACATTAAGATTTAGTCAGGAATTGCATTATGTCTTAAATCACAGTAAGCCACATCTTGAAAAATAAAACTGCTATTGCATGATTCATAAATACAATTCAAAAGAGAAGAGCAGCAGGTAAAGCTATGTGACGTGTTTTTTTTCCTTCACTTTAATGCACACTCTTCTCAGAGACAGAGAGGTATAATTTAACTACATGTCAGTTTGTTTGTTTGTTTTTTTGAGGTTGTAGTTTGCAGTGGTGTAGAACTGGACATTATTACATACATGAATCCCATATTCATGAACATTAGACACACCTTTCAATATAATGTATAACACCACATTTGTATACTGACTATTTAATAATTTACTACATCCTGATTTTAATATTGCACATAATTTACATTCATATATGTTGCATTTACATAAACGCAAATTATCTAAATTTAAAATTCCCTTAAAGTTTAATCCACATATTTTGGAAAATAATTACAATAACTACACTTGTGCAATCTGCAAACCGAAGTTCACTAAAAAACACATAGCCTAAGCCTAACATAACTCAATTAAAATGAATTGGCACAAAATAGACTAAAATCATAGAATTTATATATTAATGATCACAAAAGGAACATAAAAACATTACATGTGTTCTATCTTTTACTTTTTGTCGGTGTGACAAAAACACATGCTCATCACTGCACTTTCATGCTAGTGTGATATAGGCTATATTAATAACTTAACATTAACTTACTCATGTGCTCTGGGGCTGATGTACTTACTGTATGCACCGAGAAACACAATTATACAGAATTGCGAACTTGAACTTCTTGTGAACAATTTTGTGCACGTAAAATATTTTTAATGCAGGATATTTATAACGAATTGCTCGCGCCAACCCAGGCATACGAAAACACGCACAAACGCCCACATATATAACTCATGATTTGTAAAATAATGCCCATTATAAAACCCAAACCAGTTTTAACATACATTACATTAATGAACCCCACATAAATGGACAGATTAATATAAATCCGTAATAATAACAATAATAAAATTAGGCCTACTTTATGATTTGATCCCTTCTAACACAGAACACTGCAGATTGTTATATAAATGCAAGAAAATGTAACATTAATTATCCAGCATGCCTTATTAACAGCTTTACTGCTATTGTTTTTATTTTCTCAGCCTTGATCACCTCAGGACATCGTCGACGTCAACCGTGTCTCAAATAAAAACGCCGTTGGCGTGAACAAATCACACAGTCACAATGCGCTGCACCTTCGCTAAGCTGTTCACTAATTTCAGCAATGTACATGACACTAATGGCAGCTAATATTTTAATTATCAATATAGAATTTTACTCGCATTTGCCGGTATAAGACCCAGTGTGTAGGCCTAACGTTACTCCACTATCAGTATCAAAGCTAAATCGACCAACCTCAAATTCCAACCTGTCAGCTTGGCTGTGGCACCGACAATATAACAGAAGCGAGCAAATTACAAATCTTTTGATGAATCTTACCATTAAATAAGTTAATATTTGGGTTATATGATATCAACATGATAAACAACAACAAAAAACATCTTACCTGGAGCTCAACACTTCGTGGTCCCTCTGGAAGACGTTAAATTTGAATTCTGCGTTCCCGCCTGGATGTTGAAGTTGACGCATGCGCAATTTGCAATGACTGAACAATATATTGGGGTATTTTTTACTCATTTTTTAATGATGCAGATATTACTGTTAACAAATAGGTAGTGCAGTTAGAATGTACCCATTTTTATATATTTTACTTACTAACTAATATACTTAAGTAAAATATAACTGATTTGCACAGGTTGTATTTAACACCCACCTAAGAGTCTGAATCAAACTGCCCTTTTTGACACTTTTGTTGTCGAATGAAGTTTGGCAGAACCAGCGCCAAGCTTCTCGCTTGCAGTTCAAAGAGATTGTTAGCGATTCTCCCCCCTCTCTCTGCAAGCAGGAATCCAGGACCTTTGAATTGTCACACATACACACACACAAACACACACACACACACGCAAACTTTCCTTGCTTTTAATTCAGAATATAAGTGATTCGGAATCTGTAGATGTACAGTAAATTATGCATGTTTGATTAACCCTTTTAATCCTTGAGTTATGATTTTCTAGTGTGTAGCTTTGAAGTGTATTTTTAAAGAATGTTTCCCCAATAGAGCCATTGTCCTGTAACCCGACCCGTTGTTAGACTGATGAGTTTACAACCCAAAGGAATCTGCAGAGAACATTCATTCAGCTCATTCTATTTCTCTTTGAGGATTTTATATATACCATGTAATATTATATACACTCACCTAAAGGATTATTAGGAACACCTGTTCAGTTTCTCATTAATGCAATTATCTAATCAACCAATCACATGGCAGTTGCTTCAATGCATTTAGGGGTGTGGTCCTGGTCAAGACAATCTCCTGAACTCCAAACTGAATGTCAGAATGGGAAAGAAAGGTGATTTAAGCAATTTTGAGCGTGGCATGGTTGTTGGTGCCAGACGGGCCAGTATTTCACAATCTGCTCAGTTACTGGGATTTTCACGCACAACCATTTCTAGGGTTTACAAAGAATGGTGTGAAAAGGGAAAAACATCCAGTATGTGGCAGTCCTGTGGGCGAAAATGCCTTGTTGATGCTAGAGGTCAGAGGAGAATGGGCTGAATGATTCAAGCTGATAGAAGAGCAACTTTGACTGAAATAACCACTCGTTACAACCGAGGTATGCAGCAAAGCATTTGTGAAGCCACAACATGCACAACCTTGAGGCGGATGGGCTACAACAGCAGAAGACCCCACCGGGTACCACTCATCTCCACTACAAATAGGAAAAAGAGGCTACAATTTGCACGAGCTCACCAAAATTGGACAGTTGAAGACTGGAAAAATGTTGCCTGGTCTGATGAGTCTCGATTTCTGTTGAGACATTCAGATGGTAGAGTCAGAATTTGGCGTAAACAGAATGAGAACATGGATCCATCATGCCTTGTTACCACTGTGCAGGCTGGTGGTGGTGGTGTAATGGTGTGGGGGATGTTTTCTTGGCACACTTTAGGCCCCTTAGTGCCAATTGGGCATTGTTTAAATGCCACGGCCTACCTGAGCATTGTTTCTGACCATGTCCATCCCTTTATGACCACCATGTACCCATCCTCTGATGGCTACTTCCAGCAGGATAATGCACCATGTCACAAAGCTCGAATCATTTCAAATTGGTTTCTTGAACATGACAATGAGTTCACTGTACTAAAATGGCCCCCACAGTCACCAGATCTCAACCCAATAGAGCATCTTTGGGATGTGGTGGAACGGGAGCTTCGTGCCCTGGATGTGCATCCCACAAATCTCCATCAACTGCAAGATGCTATCCTATCAATATGGGCCAACATTTCTAAAGAATGCTTTCAGCACCTTGTTGAATCAATGCCACGTAGAATTAAGGCAGTTCTGAAGGCGAAAGGGGGTCAAACACAGTATTAGTATGGTGTTCCTAATAATCCTTTAGGTGAGTGTAGATATACCCACTTGAGAAATATATCTAAACCTGTATCTAATTTTCTCATCTAATGACTTTCCTGCTATGTGGTTTTGCCTTTGTGTTCATGCAAAATGTTCCGTGTTTTAGTTCCGTGTTTTTTTCATTCTTCTCATGATGTAACGAGTACATCAGGATTTATGGGAAGTGTTCCCGGTTCCGGCTGACCTAATCTATGCAGCCTAACATTAAATTATAGAAGTCTATAATGTATTATGTGAATGCTATGTCAAAGAGATGTGTCTTTAATCTGGCTTTGAACTGACAGAGTGTGTCTGCTTCCCGGACAATGGTAGGAAGACTGTTCCAGAGTTTTGGTGCTAAATAGGAAAAGGATCTACCGCCAGCAGTCGATTTTGATATTCTAGGTATTAGTAACTGGCCGGAATTTTGAGATCGCAATAGACGTGATGGACTATAATGCGTTAAGAGCTCGCTCAAGTACTGCGGAGCTAATAGTATATAGAAAACATGCCGTAATGTACCCTGAGTGTAAACCTTAGCCGCATTCATCGTGAAGCGTGCAGCAAGCGATTTGCAAAAATTAATATAAAGGTTAATAAAACGTTACACTCACTTCAGTTCTTCTGGAGGTTCTGCAGGAACACGAATAGTTGGTACCGATCCTTTTTTCAGGAGCAGCTTCTTAGCAAAACCAGCTTTATACTGACCCTCCTTTATAAAGCAGTCTGGTGAAATGATTCGCGCAAACATGAAAGCTTGACGTTGATCGTGGGGAATATTCCCTTCGAAAACAAACTCAGCCACTGCGTCTTCAGCGGTTCGGGTTTAGGAACATCAACATGATGCTGTGTTCGTTATTACACCCAAGAACAGAACACCACAATCGCTTAGATGCCATTCTGCTCATATACAGTGCTCCAGCGTATCAACAATGTCCGCGCGGACTATGATTGACAGCTCGCTCACGAGCGAGGACGGGTCTGTGTTGAAACGCTGCTGTCAATCAACAATCGTGGGAGGGGCGTCCGACCGTGTGACGTCACTAGGTCGAACGGCTTGATTTGAGGGGGGGGGGGGGGGGACATATAAGGAGATTAAAAAAAAACCACTGGATGGATTTTTATCATTTTATGATGGTTGTGTACAGGCACTGCCAACACACATTTCAGTACAATCAACTTGTAAAAGTGCATGTACCATTATATGACCCCTTTAAGGGAATTTGGTTTCTTTGTCTGGTTCTCAAAGGGTCATTCCCGTGATTTGTTTGCTATTCTGTAATCTTCCTTTCTTTCTTTCTTTACTTTCATTTACTGTTCATGTGTATATATATTCTATGTTAGATGTAGTGGTAACATTACTTTTATAGTTTCATTTATTAAAAACCTATTATACGCTTGATTGTCTCTCTTTGCTGCTCACGCAACAAAGCCTCTTTAATGTGTCCGATCTTATAGCTACGAGCTCTATAATTTGTGAGTGACCTACGAATTAATAATCTTGTAAACAAGAAAGTTATTCTTTGTGGCCAAGAGAATGACCTTCCTTGAGAGTTTATCAGAATAATCCTCCTTGAGAGTAGATAAGAAAATCGCATGATTCGTTTGGCGGACAAACGAATTATTCGATGGGACATTAATTTTGTAGGCATTCACAAAATTCGATATATAGCCCATCTGTATATTCATAATTAATTGTAATTCGTTGTGGTTAATTGTTTATATATAGAGATACAACTATATGGGCTTTGTATTCCCTTTTTGGGTGATTTAAAGTGTGTAAGTGATAACCAGTATTATCAATTAATAATTGATAGTTAATAATCAATAATTGTCCATTCCCCTCATTTGAGCTGGTGTCGTTACATTCTCCTGAACACAAAGGAAGATCTTATGAAGAATGTGTGTAACCAGACAGCTGATGGACCCCATTGACTTCCATAGTAGGACAAAAAATACTATTGAACTGTCCATCAACTGTCTGGTTACACACATTCTTCATAGTAACTACTTTCTTCTTCTTCTTCTTCTTCTTCTTCTTCTTCTTCTTCTTCTTCTTCTTCTTCTTCTTCTTCTTCTTCTTCTTCTTCTTCTTCTTCTTCTTCTTCTTCTTCTTCTTCTTCTTCTTCTTCTTCTTCTTCTTCTTCTTCTTCTTCTTCTTCTTCTTCTTCAGCACAATTTAATACACAACAGTTGCCCAAAGTGCTGTAGGCTACAAAGGTCTTGCAAATAATTCTAATCATACAAAGAACAAATAATACAACAATAGCATACATACAAATAAATAAACACAAACTCAAAGTAAAGCATGCCTCAGCACCTGATCGAGATTAAAGCCCGGTCTTCCTCTGTGTTCAGCAGAAGAAGAAACTCATACAGGTTTGAAACAACTTGAGGACGAGTAAATGATGACAGACTTTCATTTGTAAGTGAACTATTCCTGTAAGCAAGCATATGAAGGTGAACGAGAACACACCTGTGCAACGCGTTTGATTTATTCTAAATACACATTGGGCCCTATTTTAACGATCTGAAACGCAAGTGTCAAGCGCAAAGCGCAAGTAACTTTGTGGGCGGATCTCGGGCGCTGTTGCTATTTTCCCGGCGGGATAAATGACTCTTGTGCCCGGCGCAAATCTAAAATGTGTTGGTCTGAAGTCGCTTCATTACTCATAGGTGTGGTTTGGGCGTAACGTGAAATAAACCAATCAGCGACATCTCACATTTCTTTAAGAGCAGGCGCGCTTGTTCTATAGCGGATTCCTATTATAACGGCGGATTTGCCAGGCGCACGCGAGGAGCGGTTCACATCCGAGGAGACTGACGTTCTCGTCAGGGACGTTGGGGATGGAGAAACACACCCAAATTAACTTTGGTTAAACAGGCGTATGATAATTTGGGTAAATGTGTAAGCTAGATGTATGCTTTTATAATAAACTGTTTATCTATATATCTATCTATCTATATATATATCTATCTATCGTAATAATGTAGGCTATGATTTGCAAAAATAAAACCTGCTGCGTCTGTGTGTAGATGAGAGAATCAAAGTGCATGCGCGTTGTGCACACGCTACATTGATTATGGCCAAGCATGCACCCTTAAAATAGCATCTGAATAACATGCGCAACGCGCCACTGACTTTAAACTAGGTTTTTTTCGGTCAGTGGCGGAATTGTTTTCTAAACCTGCAAAATAGCATGAGGGAACGTTTGCGCCGGAACATGCCTCCTCTTTGCGCTGAACCGCCCCGGGAGCGCAATTCATTCCCTAGTTTAGAGACGTGCTTCTGTGGAGGGAAAAGCGCACTTAGCGCGGGTGCAAAATAGGAATGATACATGCGTCGGTGTACAAAGTCAATTGCGCTGGGTGCAAGATAGGGCCCATTGTTTTTTAGAGTTAGTCAAAATTTTGGGCGTGTTTGATTTAATATCGAAAAGTACTTATTTGTAGTGTTCCGTACATCCAGAATCCTATTAAAGAAAAAGTTTCAAAGTAACAAGACTGGTTAAAGATGGGGTTTTCCCAGCTGAAGTTAGTCTCCCAGTCTGGTTTAAGAGGGCCTGTCAAGCTCAAAACTATCCGCCATCTTTACAGTAATTGGTGTGTGATGATAAGTCTGTGACTGGAGAGATCAGGTTGAATGAACTCCCACTTTAACTGCAAGTGATAAACTTCCACGAAAATGATCAGTTGACTTAACTTAAAAAAATTGAGGAAACCCGTTGCCTTAAAATTAAGTAAATACACTTCATGTTTAATCGGAAAAAAAAGTAATGTGGAATTGTTAAGTTCACATAACTTAATTTTTTCAATTAAGCATTAAGTTTATTTACATTTTACTAATTTTAAGTCAACGGGTTTACAAAAAATTAAGTGAACTGAACACTTTTTACACTGTGCGGGACTGCATGTTTAGTGCGTTGGGAAAATTGTGAACATTTATAGATATTCTGGTATGATAGTTTTTATTAATTTATTATTATTCTTGCGTCAACATGCAAAAGGGACAACGGATGAAAATTAGCCAGTCTTGGCTAAATCTGGCGCATTTTACATATTGTTATGTACTATTAATGTGTACTGTCTAGGGCTGTAATCAACCAAAGAAAATCTTGGTCGACTAAAGTCCTGAAATTTTCGACTAAAAATCGGCTAAAAATGACATTAGGAAAAAAAAAAACTTTAAATTAATTAGCTGCGCACTGTGCGCCTTGTTGTCCGCCTAAATGAATTATAAATAAACATAAAAAACTAGTAGGCTATTTGCGGTATTAAATCGTTTTTGACGTAATTATTTTGCACTGAAATGAGTCTGACACACGAGTCTGTCGGCTCTGGCAGCGTTGCTTCACGTGCACCTGCGCAATATCAGATCAGAGCCTATGATTTCCGAAAATAGTACTATGTTGTCAACTAGTGATATCATCACAATAACTTTTGAGGAATATGCAACATAATTTAGACAATTGTTTTTGTCATATGTATTATAATAACTGACAGACACTATAACTTCAGCCGCTCTGTGCAGCTCGCGAACATAGAAGCTCAGCTTCGCGGCTGAGACACGAATAGACTATTAACTTAAAGCTTTTACTCTTAAACACAAAAGGCACGTCCACTTTAATAAAAAAAATAATATGTATTAAACAAACCAGATCAAGTAATAATATTCAGCAAACCTTCTAGTAGCCTACTTTCTTCACTCTGTCTCTCTTCTCCAGTGGGTTGGGCTAATCCAAAAGAAGTGAAAAGGAAAACAAAACACCCCGTTCTGAAGACAGACTGTTACCTGTGAAACAGCGGTGCTCTGAAAACACCCCCATTAGCAATTAGTGCTTTCCACCTGATGAAATGAACGCGGCAAAACTGATGAAATGAACGCGGCAAAAAATCGACCACTCAGAATTTTGGTCGAGCCAGAACGTATCGACCAAATAATCGACTAATCGACTGGGAGATTACAGCCCTAGTACTGTGCCCGATTAAATAAGTAAATAAATAAAATAAATACGTAGCATTACACGCTTCAAATCACATCACATTTTAGTCTACCGCTCCTGGTTGATTTTCTTTCTGTGGTTATTTCAAGCATTAACACATAACGGTGCTTCTTGACGAGCAGTGCTGGTTGGCAGGAGTCGCTGCATGACCTGATAACTACTGAGTGAAGACAGACAGAACAATCTGGAAGCCATAGGCCTTTTGGGTTTTATTCATTTAGGCTCATTAAATTCAATAAAACTGCCTACTATTGACTCTGAGCATAACATATCCATGCCACTCTCTCGCTGCAAGGAAATGCATTATTTTATCATCATGAATCTATTCTTATGAATCTATGCTTTTATAGAAAGTTTATCTTGATTAAATGACAGTGAGCCGCCTTTGAGCTAAAACGTTGAGCATGTAAAAGAATAAAGCCATATGAACAGATGTACAATAAAAAGTAATGTTATTCCTCTGAGCTGGAGTGGGAGGAGCGCAAAATCTGCTGCCATAAATGCTTCCTGACACTAGCGCAGCTGCCGCCCACTGGCAGGTCATGTGACCCGCTCCTCATCCAGTGCTGAGTCAGTGCTGACGCTCTGACACCTGTTCATATAATACTTTTAATCTTACAGTTAAATCCGACCGCTAGTTCATAAACGCCAGAGGAGAACTGGCCCCCGACTGAGCCTGGGTTCTCCCAAGGTTTTTTTTTTTTCTCCATTAGGTCTCCTGATGGAGTTTTTCGGTTCCTTGCCACTGTTGCCTTTGGCTTGCTCAGTTGGGGATATTTGGGGATATTTAATTTAATTAATCAATCAGCGATACTATTGATCAGCATTACCAAACGTGGACGTTCCACTAGAAACAAACATTGATGTATTGTTTTAATTTAATACTGTGAAGCTGCTTTGATACAACCTACGTTGTGAAAAGCGCTATATAAATAAACTTGACTTGACTTGACTTGACTTGTTCACACCAAGAGTAACTGTATTAGCCATAACTGTATTAGCATCCACACCAATGCACGTTATGCTTATTCTGTGAATATAAGCGCTCTGCGTGCTTTAAAGTCAGGTGGTTTCTGATCGGCTCTAATGTTTATATATAACGCTTGAGAAAATGTCTCTGAAAGTGATTCCAACAATGTGTTCCTCTGGGTCTTTATGGTTATAGTTGTGGTGAGGGCTCGGCTGTTCTCTCAGAGTTGGTCTTTATGGTTATAGTTGTGGTGAGGGCTCGGCTGTTCTCTCAGAGTTGGTCTTTATGGTTATAGTTGTGGTGAGGGCTCGGCTGTTCTCTCAGAGTTGGTCTTTATGGTTATAGTTGTGGTGAGGGCTCGGCTGTTCTCTCAGAGTTGGTCTTTATGGTTATAGTTGTGGTGAGGGCTCGGCTGTTCTCTCAGAGTTGGTCTTTATGATTATAGTTGTGGTGAGGGCTCGGCTGTTCTCTCAGAGTTGGTCTTTATGGTTATAGTTGTGGTGAGGGCTCGGCTGTTCTCTCAGAGTTGGTCTTTATGATTATAGTTGTGGTGAGGGCTCGGCTGTTCTCTCAGAGTTGGTCTTTATGATTATAGTTGTGGTGAGGGATCGGCTGTTCTCTCAGAGTTGGTCTTTATGGTTATAGTTGTGGTGAGGGCTCGGCTGTTCTCTCAGAGTTGGTCTTTATGGTTATAGTTGTGGTGAGGGATCGGCTGTTCTCTCAGAGTTGCTGTTCTCTCAGAGTTGGTCTTTATGATTGTAGTTGTGGTGAGGGCTCGGCTGTTCTCTCAGAGTTGGTCTTTATGGTTATAGTTGTGGTGGGGGCTCGGCTGTTCTCTCAGAGTTGGTATCTATGGTTATAGTTGTGGTGAGGGCTCGGCTGTTCTCTCAGAGTTGGTCTTTATGATTATAGTTGTGGTGAGGGCTCAGCTGTTCTCTCGGAGTTGGTCTTTATGGTTATAGTTGTGGTGGGGGCTCGGCTGTTCTCTCAGAGTTGGTCTTTATGGTTATAGTTGTGGTGAGGGCTCGGCTGTTCTCTCAGAGTTGGTCTTTATGATTATAGTTGTGGTGAGGGCTCGGCTGTTCTCTCAGAGTTGGTCTTTATGGTTATAGTTGTGGTGAGGGCTCGGCTGTTCTCTCAGAGTTGGTCTTTATGATTATAGTTGTGGTGAGGGGTCGGCTGTTCTCTCAGAGTTGGTCTTTATGGTTATAGTTGTGGTGAGGGCTCGGCTGTTCTCTCAGAGTTGGTCTTTATGATTGTAGTTGTGGTGAGGGCTCGGCTGTTCTCTCAGAGTTGGTCTTTATGGTTATAGTTGTGGTGAGGGCTCAGCTGTTCTCTCAGAGTTGGTCTTTATGGTTATAGTTGTGGTGGGGGCTCGGCTGTTCTCTCAGAGTTGGTCTTTATGGTTATAGTTGTAGTGAGGGGTCGGCTGTTCTCTCAGAGTTGGTCTTTATGGTTATAGTTGTGGTGAGGGCTCAGCTGTTCTCTCAGAGTTGGTCTTTATGATTGTAGTTGTGGTGAGGGCTCGGCTGTTCTCTCAGAGTTGGTCTTTATGGTTATAGTTGTGGTGGGGGCTCGGCTGTTCTCTCAGAGTTGGTATCTATGGTTATAGTTGTGGTGAGGGCTCGGCTGTTCTCTCAGAGTTGGTCTTTATGATTATAGTTGTGGTGAGGGCTCAGCTGTTCTCTCGGAGTTGGTCTTTATGGTTATAGTTGTGGTGGGGGCTCGGCTGTTCTCTCAGAGTTGGTCTTTATGGTTATAGTTGTGGTGAGGGGTCGGCTGTTCTCCCAGAGTTGGTCTTTATGGTTATAGTTGTGGTGAGGGCTCGGCTGTTCTCTCAGAGTTGGTCTTTATGGTTATAGTTGTGGTGAGGGCTCGGCTGTTCTCTCAGAGTTGGTCTTTATGGTTATAGTTGTGGTGAGGGCTCGGCTGTTCTCTCAGAGTTGGTCTTTATGGTTATAGTTGTGGTGAGGGCACGGCTGTTCTCTCAGAGTTGGTCTTTATGGTTATAGTTGTGGTGAGGACTCGGCTGTTCTCTTAGAGTTGGTCTTTATGGTTATAGTTGTGGTGAGGGCTCGGCTGTTCTCTCAGAGTTGGTCTTTATGGTTATAGTTGTGGTGAGGGCTCGGCTGTTCTCTCAGAGTTGGTCTTTATGGTTATAGTTGTGGTGAGGGATCGGCTGTTCTCTCAGAGTTGGTCTTTATGGTTATAGTTGTGGTGAGGGCTCGGCTGTTCTCTCAGAGTTGCTGTTCTCTCAGAGTTGGTCTTTATGGTTATAGTTGTGGTGAGGGCTCGGCTGTTCTCTCAGAGTTGGTCTTTATGGTTATAGTTGTGGTGAGGGCTCGGCTGTTCTCTCAGAGTTGGTATCTATGGTTATAGTTGTGGTGAGGGCTCGGCTGTTCTCTCAGAGTTGGTCTTTTTGGTTATAGTTGTGGTGAGGGCTCGGCTGTTCTCTCAGAGTTGGTCTTTATGGTTATAGTTGTGGTGAGGGCTCGGCTGTTCTCTCAGAGTTGGTCTTTATGGTTATAGTTGTGGTGAGGGCTCGGCTGTTCTCTCAGAGTTGGTCTTTATGGTTATAGTTGTGGTGAGGGCTCGGCTGTTCTCTCAGAGTTGGTCTTTATGGTTATAGTTGTGGTGAGGGCTCGGCTGTTCTCTCAGAGTTGGTCTTTATGGTTATAGTTGTGGTGGGGGCTCGGCTGTTCTCTCAGAGTTGGTCTTTTTGGTTATAGTTGTGGTGAGGGCTCGGCTGTTCTCTCAGAGTTGGTCTTTATGGTTATAGTTGTGGTGAGGACTCGGCTGTTCTCTCAGAGTTGGTCTTTATGGTTATAGTTGTGGTGAGGGCTCGGCTGTTCTCTCAGAGTTGGTATCTATGGTTATAGTTGTGGTGAGGGCTCGGCTGTTCTCTCAGAGTTGGTATCTATGGTTATAGTTTTGGTGAGGGCTCGGCTGTTCTCTCAGAGTTGGTCTTTATGGTTATAGTTGTGGTGAGGGCTCGGCTGTTCTCTCAGAGTTGGTCTTTTTGGTTATAGTTGTGGTGAGGGCTCGGCTGTTCTCTCAGAGTTGGTCTTTATGATTATAGTTGTGGTGAGGGCTCGGCTGTTCTCTCAGAGTTGGTCTTTATGGTTATAGTTGTGGTGAGGGCTCGGCTGTTCTCTCAGAGTTGGTCTTTATGGTTATAGTTGTGGTGAGGGCTCGGCTGTTCTCTCAGAGTTGGTCTTTATGGTTATAGTTGTGGTGAGGGCTCGGCTGTTCTCTCAGAGTTGGTCTTTATGGTTATAGTTGTGGTGAGGGCTCGGCTGTTCTCTCAGAGTTGGTCTTTATGGTTATAGTTGTGGTGAGGGCTCGGCTGTTCTCTCAGAGTTGGTCTTTATGGTTATAGTTGTGGTGAGGGCTCGGCTGTTCTCTCAGAGTTGGTCTTTATGGTTATAGTTGTGGTGAGGGCTCGGCTGTTCTCTCAGAGTTGGTCTTTATGGTTATAGTTGTGGTGAGGGATCGGCTGTTCTCTTAGAGTTGGTCTTTATGATTATAGTTGTGGTGAGGGGTCGGCTGTTCTCTCAGAGTTGGTCTTTATGGTTATAGTTGTGGTGAGGGCTCGGCTGTTCTCTCAGAGTTGCCGTTCTCTCAGAGTTGGTCTTTATGGTTATAGTTGTGGTGAGGGCTCGGCTGTTCTCTCAGAGTTGGTCTTTATGGTTATAGTTGTGGTGAGGGCTCGGCTGTTCTCTCAGAGTTGCCGTTCTCTCAGAGTTGGTCTTTATGGTTATAGTTGTGGTGAGGGCTCGGCTGTTCTCTCAGAGTTGGTCTTTATGGTTATAGTTGTGGTGAGGGCTCGGCTGTTCTCTCAGAGTTGGTCTTTATGGTTATAGTTGTGGTGAGGGCTCGGCTGTTCTCTCAGAGTTGGTCTTTATGGTTATAGTTGTGGTGAGGACTCGGCTGTTCTCTCAGAGTTGGTCTTTATGGTTATAGTTGTGGTGAGGGCTCGGCTGTTCTCTCAGAGTTGGTCTTTATGGTTATAGTTGTGGTGAGGGCTCGGCTGTTCTCTCAGAGTTGGTCTTTATGGTTATAGTTGTGGTGAGGGCTGGGCTGTTCTCTCAGAGTTGGTCTTTATGGTTATAGTTGTGGTGAGGGATCGGCTGTTCTCTCAGAGTTGGTCTTTATGGTTATAGTTGTGGTGAGGGATCGGCTGTTCTCTCAGAGTTGGTCTTTATGGTTATAGTTGTGGTGAGGGCTCGGCTGTTCTCTCAGAGTTGGTCTTTATGGTTATAGTTGTGGTGAGGGCTCGGCTGTTCTCTCAGAGTTGGTCTTTATGGTTATAGTTGTGGTGAGGGCTCGGCTGTTCTCTCAGAGTTGGTCTTTATGATTATAGTTGTGGTGAGGGCTCGGCTGTTCTCTTAGAGTTAGTCTTTTTGGTTCTAGTTGTCATTCCTGGCACGGAAACTCATAAGTGACTGATTAGGAACGCTTTACATAGCAACTCAAATATAGCTCTCTATACAGAAGATTTTATTTGATTTGCAATTGATTTCAGCTGTTTGACTTTCATGTTGTTAAAATCTCCTGTAGTCAATATTTTTATTTTTATGTCATTAGTCCGTGTGTGTGTATATAGCCCACATTGTTTCCATTGTCTCTGGTCTAGGTTCGTTTGTCTCAACCTGCTGTCAGCGAGTCTCTCTTGTTTTTGTCTGTCTCTTGTCTCTCACAAGTTTTTGTTTATTTTTTGCATATGAGATAAGAAACTGCACAGTGGATTTGATTGTGACACCTAAGAACTGCTGACAACAGAGTGGTTCAGGATCTGTGATCATAACTCGCCCCAGAGCAGGTTAGTTTGCAGTATTTGTTCCACCGGGGTGGTATTCCAGAAAACAAGGTTAACTTACTGTCACATACACCCTGAACTCGTGGTTGACTGATGAGATTTATATTCTTAGTGCATATCGCCACCTATGGGGCAGTTGTGAAGCCTGTGTGCCATTTGAGAAGTCAGCAACCTTTAAAGATTTAAGCAATATTGTCTATTCAAGCCAGTGGCACAGGCTCAAAGTCTTGCTCTTATTGTTGCATGTACTGTAGTTGATGTTCGACAGCTTCTTTGCAGATTGATTGAATAAGTACACTAATATGAGCTGGGTCAGGGCAACAGATGCTGACAGCTTACACAGACACAATGCAGACAAGCACTTTATCAGTAACTAAAATGACATGGTATGCACTTATAAAATGCTCTGTAGTCAACCTCTAGTGTATGAGGTTTATAATGTTATTTTGTTATCCAGAATGAGTCTGGAAGCCCCTCTGCCTCTGATACCTAAAGAGCACTGAGACAATTGAGCTCTTGAAGTGTCCAATATTATTAAATGCATTATCCGTGTATTTAAAGTGCACTGTTGTCTTGTTGGGATTTTCAGTGTGAAGTGAACACACTAATCACACTATTAAAGTCAGCATGAAAAGAAGCTGCGATTAGTCTTTTCTTCTCTATTGTGTCGTATATCCGAGTGAAACACTTCTGGAACGAGAACAAATGTGGGCGGGGCTTGATTTAGTCTGTGGGGAGTTGACTGGATGATTGGATGGTTGTGGTTTGCTATTGGTGGATCTCATGTGAGTGACAGGTTGCCTCGTCATCAGAGAAGAGATGCTGCAAGAGGAAGTTATCCTGATTCAAGATTCATTTGAATTAAAAAAATAATGATGTGCATGGAGCTGCGTATTTTAGAGCTGCACGATTAATCGTTAAAAGATGGCGATCTCGATTCAAACACCCCCGCGATCTCATTCCTAAATGACAACGATTCTCCTGTGTCTATTTAACCTTTGACAAAATCACAGCAGGATAAACGTTTATAGTTTGGAAATAAACACTGTCCACAGAAGCGATCAAAATGCTTCAAATAAAGGTTGTATCAATTACAAGACTGTTAACTGTATTTGTCATTGAATTATTCATTCAAAAACTGATTCATCCAGTAATGAAACAAGTGAAGTATTTATGAGTGAGTCATTGAATCATCATTCAAACTGATTTAAAATATATATATATATATATATATTATTCAGATTAATTAAACATTTTTAATAGACTGCAGCATTTTATTACAGGTTATTACATGGCTTGGTTGAATTCCAATGTAGAATGCGGTCTGTTATTTCTTGATATAGACCCTTTTACAGTTGGTACACATTGTGACGTATCTGTGTGGGCGGAGCTTAGCTGGAGGCAGAACGATCCCTCTGGCCGCTTCACTAACGTTAGTTTGCCAGTTTTGTTAGCTTGTTTTTTAACAATTACTGGAGAAAATCCGATTTTATCTTAATGTGCAAGGTCACTCACTGTCCAGGGCCGCGATTGTTATTTGCAAAAGTTAATTTTAACGGACGGAACCAGATTGGCCGACCCGTACACTCAGTTAATGGATGGACGATCTGACAGGATTAACGTCAACGCTACCTCCGGTTGAGAAGCCTGCTCTACACCTGCCCGATAGAGAAACTGAGCGTAAAGAGAAACTGAGGGCATATACATCTTTAGATGCCTATAACTATGTGCTGAATGGCCACGTAACGTTACAAGACTTGTGTGGTACAATCACGAAGTTCTCTCCCAGCGCCAAGGCCAGAAGACGACAATGTAAAGAGTGACATTACGGTGCAATGTGAATATTTTCTTGACATAAAAATTCCAGATACAGCATATTCATTGTTTAACTATGTATTTGATTACCCTTTCTTACCAGGTTCTTCAAAAAGTCTAGTCCCAATCAATCAAAACAACAATAGATGATTCACAAATAGGCCTAATCACAATAATTTAGAAAACATTATGCGATAAAATGTAAAGTTGGAGCCTGTACTCCGTCGATTCTAGAACCCAACAACACAACAAGATGACATTTAATAATAATAATAATAGTAATTTAAGCTCCTTATTATGTAGTCGAATCTGTGCAGGTTTGTATTGGCCGCCTCCAGTTTTCACTCTGTTTTGCCTCCAGCTTGCGCCGTGACGTATCTGTGACGCAAAAGGGGTCTATACATAACAAATTATGTGTCAATAATTTGTGTCAAATTATTTATTTATTTTGTAGGTAGCCATGTAATAAGCGGGATAATGTATAGCGAGGCGGTTGTTATAGCAAAAGAAGATGTATCCTCCGCTTCGCGTCGGGGTAGTTATTCGCTATAACAACCGTCTCGCTATCCCCTTACTTATTTTTGTTTAGTTGTCTGTTCAGAATCACGGGAGAATCGTGTTTAAAACAAACAAATCATGATTCTCAATTTATCCAGATTTGGTCATACTTCCAAAGGATTGTCAGTTTTGATTTCATGGTGACTTTAACACTAACAAATGGTTGTACTCTGCTTAGACATACGGTAGTCAACATTTGAAGTGGATCAAAAAAGTTCATCAAAGTTGTCCTAAGACAAGAACGGGTATTGTTCAAAATGTTTGTATAAGGTTTTGATCCACTTCAAATGTTGACTACTTTTTTATTTTCTGAAAAAATACTTTTTGTGTGTTTCAGATCAGAATATGGCAGTACAAGAATCGTCAGGTATGTTTGCTACTATTGTACATAATGTCCATTATAGTGCACATCACTCATTCATATGATTACATTATTCATGATTTGACCATTAACATTACAAAATTCAGTTCAATGATAATGACCCATGTGACTCATTGAATCATATAAAAAATCAAGATGAATGACAGCAAAAATATGGCAAAAAACATATAATTATTTAAATAATGTTAATGTTAATAATATAACTATAATAACTATGCCTAAAAGTTTACAAATGTTACTTCAAAACTAGATTGTTGTGCATATGTCATTCTGGATAACGGATGGAAAACAGAGGCTTTCTGTTATCCAGGAATGACAAAACAAATATTTTTTCTTTATAATCAGGCACTAACTTAACCACCTATGGAAAACTACACTTTAGCTATCATCACTTAAGGTAATCTTTTAGATCAAATAGATAGTTTTTAAAAACATTATAAATGTTTTATTGGTGTTATCGAAAAGGACACATGATATTGCTACAAAGTGCACCAGTGACCGAAAAGGTCAAAATATCAACATTTTAAGAGACGCTTCCTGACCTTTGCACATGTTCTGGTGCTCCTTCAGGGTCTTCCTTTTGATACAATATTATGTCACATGACATACCAAAATGCATTATGGTCCAAAATGGTCATTGATGTCTGTTATCCAGGAATGACATTAGAGAAATCACACTTTGGAGACAAAAGTCTTTCTGTCATAAACATGTAAATAAGCTTAGTATTAAAGTCCGTGTGAACCGGAAGTTGCAAACGACTTTTCTTCAGTGTTGTGACGTATTTCCCAGTGAAACGGAATATTGAACAGAGGGCAGGGTTTTAGTGTCAGCGCTCCTCCTCTCCATCTCTCGCTCATAGCAGACTAACGGTTTGAGGGGAGTGGTTAAGCGTTTCCCAAACCCAAGCCGTCAAACCTACGTCATCAGAGAAGGAACGCCATTCCAGACCGGAAGTAACTTTTCAGATTTTGATTAAAGATTACCATGGTAAAAATGTTTTTTTTTTTTATATTTACTTGCACGGATTAATTGTTCACCAAAAGACTAGTAATATGCGCTAACAAAGTAAATAGGGTAAATTTTGATTTCATGGGGACTTTAACACTATTTGTAGGTATCGTTTAAAACATCAATACAATTATGCCCAAGTAGATTTTAAATACTTTTATTTATACCCGGAATGACATTTTGGGACTTTTGAGCTCAATAGTTCCTTAAAGATGAATTATTTATAATGAATTCTCACATGAGAAATTAAAGAGGGGGGAAGTTGAGTCACTTAATGAAGTGCATTTAAAAATGTATATATTTTTAATATTATGAATATGCTTTGGACACCAGAATTGACACGACACATCATTGACCCTCGTATGCATCACATTTGGTGACAGCGGCTGTCCTCGTCCACTTCTGATTGATAGGAGCAACATCAGCTTGGACACGCTGCATGAATCGATTGTGATGCTGTGTGTGTGTGTGTGTGTGTGTGCAGAAGGCATGCGTGTCTCCCAGTGGCGGTGCCGGAGGGTCCCAGCAGCCTGCGGTCGGCCGTGTGCAGGAGGACTGAGCCCCGTCGACAGTGGACGTCTGCAACCCTCGGGTCAGCCTTATCTACACTACACAACACTGATTTACACTGCAAATAACAGTGTTTCATAGCACATGAAACACACTGTAATTATTCCCTTTGTCCTATTTTATAAAATAAGTCACAATGCATCAGTTCATTTCTACACCTTTATTTATGATAGTATATTATATCTGTTCAGTTCATAGACGCTTTATTAAATAATCACCCACAGAAAGATTGTTTATAATGGCAGACATACAGTATTAATGAACAGAAGAGAAGTAAAGTGATACACTAACAAAGCATCAGCTAGATTCACTTCATGCTATATGTGTAAAAATCATATTCATCCATCTGGTGAAAAACGCAGAACATATGATAGGACACACGCTCAGACAGTGACGAGTGTGCCAGTGGTTTGATGGGGAAAAAAGTCATACATTGAAAAACAAAACCGCACCAACTCTCCCTTTATACTGACCAAGCTCAGGAATCGTACTGATCATCAGTATTGCAGGTCTCCATGTCTATGAAAGTGTACACTGATCTAGTCACACTGCTGACTAGTAGTTATGTTGAGAATTACGCATGTATAATAAAGGTTCTCTGTCCCACTTGAGCTTTCCTGCCTGGTGCTAATGTGCTTTACTTAGGCATATTAACGGGTTCAGGAAGTCAAGATCTTATGTGTTCAAATATCTAAAGAAGGTAGTGTCTAAAAACAGTGTCAGCCCATGTCACAGCGCAAGTGTGTGAGAGAAGCAGAAACACCCTGCAGTTCTCCCGGTCCTATATGCAGTTCTATAAAATATATAATTGTAATCATAATAATAAACTCACATTGAAACCTAAACCGTTTGTCAGCATTGTCGGCATCGGATCCATCACTGACATTGCTGATGTCACTACGTGGTTTTAGCGCAAGGGCCGAGGCTTGTGCTTAACTGGTTTGGAGGTAAAATCAGGCAATGTGTTGAGATCTGTCGGATTATCTGCAGTCATAGGCGTAGATTACGCGGGGGACGTGTCCCCCCCACTTTTTATAAAATGTAAATTCGTCCCCCGCACTTTTTCATAGGGCAAGTGTGTCCACGACAAGCTGAGGTTTTCGCGGGTGTGTATAGCCTACATCGAGATTTAAAATCCAAAGAGTCAAGGATAGTCTATCTACGTGACTTTCACGTTTCCATGGTAATCAGTCACTCGTGCATCACGACACGCCTATGCTCGCACCCGCGCCCAATCCATTTTTTTCATAGAGGTCGCAATGAGTTCAAAACGGCAAAAAACTCTTCAATCCTTTTTCACGAAAAAGTCAAGCACTGTAAGTAAGTTGTCATGTGGTATCCGAATTGTGTTGCACAATGATGAATAACTCTGCCTATTTCTCTTGTTGAATAATTAACAAGTTTTGTTGTAAATTGAAAATATTCATTACCCGCACAAACGTGCACTTATTTTCAAAAAATTTTTATTCGTAATGTCTATTATTTTCACAGATGTTATCAAAGCCCTTCAAATTAGAATGAACATGGTGATTGTTAATGCTGAGTTTGTATTTTCATGCATTAAGCCTGCTTGAATCAGGCAGCGTTGTAACGTGTACATGATGACAAACTTTAAGTTCTCTTGAAAAAGCCTAACCAGAAAGTTTTAAAAGCTTGAAGTTTGAAGGTTTTCAATTGGAAAGTTTTAGTTTAGTAAGACAGTTAGATAGATAGATAGATAGATAGATAGATAGATAGATAGATAGATAGATAGATAGATAGATAGATAATAAATAGTATAATATTAATAATAAATAGGGAATCACAAATAATGCAAGGATGATTCTGATTTAATTTCATTTAATGTTAAGTGGTGATTGATAGCCTATAGTTGATAATAATACACTGACGGTAACAAAGTTTCGCTGTTTCAATTTGAAATGAAAGATGGAGCATAGGCTACATTTAATAAAATTAAGGAAAAAATGCCCTTTATAAAGATAAAAAACTTATTCTGATAAGAGTGTTTTCCAACAGTGATGTAATGAAACATTGAGAATTTAAGTTTGAAGGGAGCCTCTGTTTGGTCTATAGGAAATGTAATTTTGCCAACAGAAGAACTTTTATTTTAAATAAATGTTATTTTTAAAGCAGCCTACTTCAGTGTGACATTTTACCAAATTATCATGCTAACACTGAGAATTTGAATAATTGTAATTGTGATGATCAAATATCATAGGTTTGGGTGGTTGGCAGATGGATTATTTATTTTTAACAGCAGATTCGGGAGACTCATAGTGCACCAGATTAATGAATTTATCTTTAAAATGTAAAACAATTCTTCCAGGGGGGCATGCCCCCGGACCCCCCTAGAGGTACCGAGCTCCACCCACAAACACAGTAGGCTATATGATGGTCTACGAAACATACAAATTTAATTATCTTATTATTAAAATACATGATCAGGATTTTACCACCTCCGCCTAGTTTTGAGCCAGGAAAAACCCTGCATGTGCAATATAAAGTACTGAACATCTTTCTTTCTTTCTTTCTTTCTTTCTTTCTTTCTTTCTTTCTTTCTTTCTTTCTTTCTTTCTTTCTTTCTTTCTTTCTTTCTTTCTTTCTTTCTTTCTTTCTGTTTTATTGCTTTAAAAATAAATAGCATATTAAGCCAATTAAGCAAAAACCTGTCAACAAAAGTTGGAAAAAAACTGGTATTACACTTGACATTCTGTCCCCCTCACTTTTGAAATGATGGCTACGCCCCTGTCTGCAGTCCTGTGACTGTTCAAGATGTGAGACTTGAAGCTTTTCCCCACCAACAGACATGCCAACTAGTTACAGATGCTTGATATCGTCGTGGTCTGGAGTGAGGTTTACATGAGGGAACGTGGAAATAAACGGGGGAGTATGAAATCTGCAGTTCTATTTACACCACAGATTTTTTTTTATCTCTTTCTTTTAATTTTCTTAAAGACAACACACACACACACACACAATGCCACCAGAACAGTAACTACACAGGATAAATAACTCTCCAAACTTTCTAAGCAGTTCCATTGTACATGCTACTTTGAACTAGGTACTTACCCCCCCCCCCACACACACACACATGATATTACAAGTCAAGTCATGTCACCTTTATTTATATATAGCGCTTTTTACAATACAGATTGTATCAAAGCAGCTTCACAGTGATGACATTAAAATAATACAACAAAGTTTGTTTCTAGAAGAAAATTGCGTGATCGTCCACCTTAAAGGCACACTATGCAGCTTTCCGTTTTTGTCAAACAGCGACCCCTAGAGTCGCTGTGGAGTACTTGCATTTAACGTTACTGTCGTAAATACCACTCGCGCAGAGCCGTCTCTGCACTCACGGCCTGATCCCCTCCGCCCTGTATACCGGTCCCTGTTCAGTAGGGTGGAAGCTGTAATGAGTGGAAATAAGGTGTGGCCCCTTTAAGAGCTGCGCACGCCCTGTTGAACTGTCGGCAGTCTGTATTGTATGTGCACTAAGAACACCCCATGTAATGCGGGTTATTTCAGTTTGATGCTCATTCTTATCCTACTTTTGTTTATCAAGTAAAGATGTGGACGGTAGAACTGGTGACAGACAGTTACACGAGTTCGATTGGGGAATAAAGTGGAAGTTGTGAGATGCCAATCGCCTCCGTGAGTCTGTCTGGCCTCTGTAATAACTTCATCTGTGAGCTATCCCTATTTCTCCTCCTGACAGAACGCGTTACAAAGTGTCGGACATCGAACAGGCACAGATAACCTCTGAAGATGTCTACTAGTCCATCAACAAGAACGATATCTACTCGAGTCTGACTCCTTGCTCGGTCAGTCTGCCGTTTCCTTTCTTTCGTCCTCCGACAAAGCTTTCCTAGCTTTGTGTGCAGTGCCGTAAAGCAATTCGTTACATCGCGAGACTTGATATCACGCGATACTTCCTGACGGCACGCCGGCCCAAAGTTGCAAGGGTGGTTTTTCCGCTCACAGGCACTTGGGGATGCGAGACGACCACCATTCAACCCGAAAAAAGTCATATAACTATTCCAATGACTCCGAAGCTGTTCGGTTAAGGTAAAAAAGTTACTTAGTTCACCTTTAAGTAAGGCAGATCAATGCTATTGTTGAATATTAAATGTCCCCAACTAAGCAAGCCAAAAGCCAAGGCAACAGTGGCAAGGAACCAAATCTCCATCAGTAACAGAATGGAGAATAAACCTTGTGAGAACCCAGGCTCAGTCGCTCAGTTCTCCTCTGGCCAACGAGCAAACAGTGTATGATTATGATCCAGGCAGCATTACAGGTCAGAGGTCAGATTGGATCAGAACATTCACAATATTTATCCAGTTCATCTGGTTGGAGGTCGGAGTCACGCCGGTATGGAGACGATTATCATAGACGATATGGACAAGGATTGTAGAAGGTTGTTTCAAGTGCTCTAGAAATACACAGAACGGCAACGACGGAAATGAAAATAATATACACATACACAAATATACACATACACACATACATATAAACATACACGTTTGTTCAGTCCTCCTTTAGGAACAGTCTTATTGGTTTCCAAATCTTAATGAAAATGGGAAGTTTATCTTTTAATATAAATCTCAGTTCTTCCAAGTGCAACATGTTTCCCAGTTCCCTAACCCACATCTCAAAAGTAGGGACAGAATCTGCTTTCCACATCTGCAAAATAAGTCTTTTTGCAAGCTTCATACAGAGTGAAATGGCCTGTGTTTGATACTTACTACAAAAAAGTCTCTGCTCCTGAAAGCCCAATGCAAGGCTCAGGCCCCAGATCAACAGAATGGGCTTCAGAAAGAAATTGAAATACAAATTTCCAAAATGGCCATAAAGAATGAAACGGGGTTCACACTGGAAAACTGAGGGGTGCCGTAGAGCTGGGAGACTCAGGCCGTTGGGGTCGCATTGCGGTTTCTTGATCACAAGAGTGAGTAAACAACAATATGGACCCGAATCTCTGAGGAATGTTTCCAGCAGCTTGTTGGATCTGTGCCATGAAGAATTAAGGCAGTTCTGAAGGCAAAAGCGGATCCGACCCGGTACTAGCAAGGTGTACCTAATAAAGTGGCCGGTGAGAGTATATACTCTTATATATACCTATAATACACGGATCAGCCACGACATTAACCACTGACAGGGTATGTGAATAATATTGGTAATTTTTTTTAATGGCACCTTTTAATGTGTTGGAATCAGGGAAACTGGGCAATTGATCTGAGTGACTTTGACCAGGGCCAAATAGTGATGATTATACGGCTGGGTCAGAGCATCTCCAAAACGGCAAGTCTTTTGTGGTGTTCCTGGTATGCAGTGGTTAGTTCCGACAGAAAGTGGTGCAAGCAGTGACAAAAAGGACATCGTAGCTCGGGGGTCCAGCAGCTTCACAGAAATGAGCCTGGTTCCCGGACAGTGGCGTATGCTTAACGCTCGTGGGAAACTGAGCTGTCAGTGTGTGTTAGCAGAGACCGAGAGAGAGGCCATCAGATCTGTGTGTGTAGAGCCCATTAGATCTGTGTGTGTAGAGCCCATCAGATCTGTGTGTGTGTGTAGACCCCATTAGATCTGTGTGTGTAGAGCCCATCAGATCTGTGTGTGTAGAGCCCATCAGATCTGTGTGTGTGTAGTGCCCATCAGATCTGTGTGTGTGTGTGTGTAGAGCCCATCAGATCTATGTGTGTGTGTAGACCCCATCAGATCTGTGTGTGTAGAGCCCATCAGATCTGTGTGTGTGTGTGTGTGTGTAGACCCCATCAGATCTGTGTGTGTGTAAAGCCCATCAGATCTGTGTGTGTAGACCCCATCAGATCTGTGTGTGTGTGTGTGTGTGTGTAGACCCCATCAGATCTGTGTGTGTAGAGCCCATCAGATCTGCGTGTGTGTAGAGCCCATCAAATCTGTGAGTGTAGAGCCCATCAGATCTGTGTGTGTGTGTGTAGACCCCATCAGATCTGTGTGTGTAGAGCCCATCAGATCTGTGTGTGTGTGTGTGTGTGTAGACCCCATCAGATCTGTGTGTGTGTGTAAAGCCCATCAGATCTGTGAGTGTAGACCCCATCAGATCTGTGTGTGTGTAGAGCCCATCAGATCTGTGTGTGTGTGTGTGTGTAGACCCCATCAGATCTGTGTGTGTAGAGCCCATCAGATCTGTGTGTGTGTGTGTGTGTAGACCCCATCAGATCTGTGAGTGTAGAGCCCATCAGATCTGTGTGTGTGTAGAGCCCATCAGATCTCTGTGTGTGTGTGTGTAGAGCCCATCAGATCTGTGAGTGTAGAGCCCATCAGATCTGTGTGTGTGTGTGTGTGTAGAGCCCATCAGATCTGTGTGTGTGTGTGTGTGTGTAGAGCCCATCAGATCTGTGTGTGTGTAGTGCCCATCAGATCTGTGAGTGTAGAGTCCATCAGATCTGTGTGTGTAGTGCCCATCAGATCTGTGTGTGTGTGTGTGTAGAGCCCATCAGATCTGTGTGTGTGTAGTGCCCATCAGATCTGTGAGTGTAGAGTCCATCAGATCTGTGTGTGTGTGTGTGTGTGTGTGTGTAGAGGCCATCAGATCTGTGTGTGTGTAGACCCCATCAGATCTGTGTGTGTAGAGCCCATCAGATCTGTGTGTGTAGAGCTCATCAGATCTGTGTGTGTGTAGAGCCCATCAGATCTGTGTGTGCAGAGTCCATCAGATCTGTGTGTGTGTGTAGTGCCCATCAGATCTCTGTGTGTGTAGAGCCCATCAGATCTGTGTGTGTAGAGCTCATCAGATCTGTGTGTGTGTGTAGAGCTCATCAGATCTGTGTGTGTAGAGCTCATCAGATCTGTGTGTGTAGAGCCCATCAGATCTGTGTGTGTGTGTAGAGCTCATCAGATCTGTGTGTGCAGAGTCCATCAGATCTGTGTGTGTAGTGCCCATCAGATCTGTGTGTGTGTGTGTGTGTGTGTGTGTGTGTGTGTGTAGAGCCCATCAGATCTGTGTGTGTGTAGAGCCCATCAGATCTGTGTGTGTGTGTAGAGCCTATCAGATCTGTGAGTGTAGAGTCCATCAGATCTGTGTGTGTGTGTAGAGCCTATCAGATCTGTGTGTGTGTGTGTGTGTGTGTAGAGCCCATCAGATCTGTGTGTGTAGAGCCCATCAGATCTGTGTGTGTGTGTGTGTGTAGAGCCCATCAGATCTGTGTGTGTAGAGCCCATCAGATCTGTGTGTGTGTGTAGAGTCCATCAGATCTGTGTGTAGAGCCCATCAGATCTGTGTGTGTGTGTGTGTAGAGCCCATCAGATCTGTGTGTGTAGAGCCCATCAGATCTCTGTGTGTAGAGCCTATCAGATCTGTGTGTGTAGAGCCCATCAGATCTGTGTGTGTGTGTGTGTAGAGCCCATCAGATCTGTGTGCGTAGAGTCCATCAGATCTGTGTGTGTAGAGCCCATCAGATCTGTGTGTGTGTGTGTGTAGAGCCTATCAGATCTGTGTGTAGAGCCCATCAGATCTGTGTGTGTGTGTGTGTGTGTGTGTGTGTAGAGCCCATCAGATCTGTGTGTGTAGAGCCCATCAGATCTGTGTGTGTAGAGCCCATCAGATCTGTGTGTGTAGAGCCCATCAGATCTGTGTGTGTGTAGAGCCCATTAGATCTGTGTGTGTAGAGCCCATCAGATCTGTGTGTGTGTGTAGAGCCCATCAGATCTGTGTGTGCAGAGTCCATCAGATCTGTGTGTGTAGTGCCCATCAGATCTGTGTGTGTGTGTGTGTGTGTGTGTAGAGCCCATCAGATCTGTGTGTGTAGAGCCCATCAGATCTCTCTGTGTGTGTAGAGCCCATCAGATCTGTGTGTGTGTAGAGCCCATCAGATCTGTGTGTGTGTGTAGAGCCCATCAGATCTGTGTGTGTGTGTGTGTAGAGCCCATCAGATCTCTGTGTGTGTGTAGAGCCCATCAGATCTGTGTGTGTGTGTGTGTGTGTGTGTGTGTGTGTAGACCCCATCAGATCTGTGTGTGTAGAGCCCATCAGATCTGTGTGTGTAGACCCCATCAGATCTGTGTGTGTGTAGAGCCCATCAGATCTGTGTGTGTGTAGACCCCATCAGATCTGTGTGTGTGTGTGTGTGTAGACCCCATCAGATCTGTGTGTGTAGAGCCCATCAGATCTGTGTGTGTGTAGAGCCCATCAGATCTGTGTGTGTGTAGAGCCCATCAGATCTGTGTGTGTAGAGCCCATCAGATCTGTGTGTGTGTAGAGCCCATCAGATCTGTGTGTGTGTAGAGCCCATCAGATCTGTGTGTGTGTAGAGCCCATCAGATCTGTGTGTGTAGAGCCCATCAGATCTGTGTGTGTGTAGAGCCCATCAGATCTGTGTGTGCAGAGTCCATCAGATCTGTGTGTAGTGCCCATCAGATCTCTGTGTGTGTGTGTGTAGAGCCCATCAGATCTGTGTGTGTAGAGCCCATCAGATCTGTGTGTGTAGAGCCCATCAGATCTGTGTGTGTAGAGCTCATCAGAAATGTGTGTGTGTGTGTAGAGCTCATCAGAAATGTGTGTGTGTGTAGAGCTCATCAGATCTGTGTGTGTAGAGCCCATCAAATCTGTGTGTGTAGAGCCCATCAGATCTGTGTGTGTGTGTAGTGCCCATCAGATCTGTGTGTGTAGAGCCCATCAGATCTGTGTGTGTGTGTAGAGCCCATCAGATCTCTGTGTGTGTAGAGCCCATCAGATCTGTGTGTGTAGAGCCCATCAGATCTGTGTGTGTGTGTAGAGCCCATCAGATCTCTGTGTGTGTAGAGCCCATCAGATCTGTGTGTGTAGTGCCCATCAGATCTGTGTGTGTAGTGCCCATCAGATCTGTGTGTAGTGCCCATCAGATCTGTGTGTGTAGAGCCCATCAGATCTGTGTGTGTGTGTAGAGCCCATCAGATCTCTGTGTGTGTAGAGCCCATCAGATCTGTGTGTGTAGTGCCCATCAGATCTGTGTGTGTAGTGCCCATCAGATCTGTGTGTGTAGTGCCCATCAGATCTGTGTGTGTAGAGCCCATCAGATCTGTGTGTGTTGAGCCCATCAGATCTGTGTGTGTGTAGAGCCCATCAGATCTGTGTGTAGAGCCCATCAGATCTGTGTGTGCAGAGTCCATCAGATCTGTGTGTAGTGCCCATCAGATCTGTGTGTGTGTGTGTGTAGAGCCCATCAGATCTGTGTGTGTGTGTGTGTAGAGCCCATCAGATCTGTGTGTGTAGAGCCCATCAGATCTGTGTGTGTAGAGCTCATCAGAAATGTGTTTGTGTGTAGAGCTCATCAGATCTGTGTGTGTAGAGCTCATCAGATCTGTGTGTGTAGAGCCCATCAGATCTGTGTGTGTAGAGCCCATCAGATCTGTGTGTGTGTAGTGCCCATCAGATCTGTGTGTGTAGAGCCCATCAGATCTGTGTGTGTGTGTAGAGCCCATCAGATCTCTGTGTGTGTAGAGCCCATCAGATCTGTGTGTGTAGAGCCCATCAGATCTGTGTGTGTGTGTAGAGCCCATCAGATCTCTGTGTGTGTAGAGCCCATCAGATCTGTGTGTGTGTGTAGTGCCCATCAGATCTGTGTGTGTAGTGCCCATCAGATCTGTGTGTGTAGAGCCCATCAGATCTGTGTGTGTGTGTAGAGCTCATCAGATCTGTGTGTGCAGAGTCCATCAGATCTGTGTGTGTAGTGCCCATCAGATCTCTGTGTGTGTGTGTGTGTGTAGAGCCCATCAGATCTGTGTGTGTGTGTAGAGCCCATCAGATCTGTGTGTGTGTGTAGAGCCTATCAGATCTGTGAGTGTAGAGTCCATCAGATCTGTGTGTGTGTAGAGCCTATCAGATCTGTGAGTGTAGAGTCCATCAGATCTGTGTGTGTGTGTGTGTGTAGAGCCCATCAGATCTGTGTGTGTAGAGCCCATCAGATCTGTGTGTGTGTGTGTGTGTGTAGAGCCCATCAGATCTGTGTGTGTAGAGCCCATCAGATCTGTGTGTGTAGAGCCCATTAGATCTGTGTGTGTGTGTGTGTGTGTGTGTAGAGCCTATCAGATCTGTGTGTGTAGAGCCCATCAGATCTGTGTGTGTAGAGCCCATCAGATCTGTGTGTGTGTGTGTGTGTGTAGAGCCTATCAGATCTGTGTGTGTAGAGCCCATCAGATCTGTGTGTGTGTGTGTAGAGCCCATCAGATCTGTGTGTGTAGAGTCCATCAGATCTGTGTGTGTAGAGCCCATCAGATCTGTGTGTGTGTGTGTGTAGAGCCTATCAGATCTGTGTGTGTAGAGCCCATCAGATCTGTGTGTGTGTGTGTGTGTAGAGCCCATCAGATCTGTGTGTGTGTGTGTAGAGCCCATCAGATCTGTGTGTGTAGAGCCCATCAGATCTCTGTGTGTGTAGAGCCCATCAGATCTGTGTGTGTGTGTAGAGCCCATCAGATCTGTGTGTGCAGAGTCCATCAGATCTGTGTGTGTAGTGCCCATCAGATCTGTGTGTGTGTAGAGTCCATCAGATCTGTGTGTGTAGAGCCCATCAGATCTGTGTGTGTGTAGAGCCCATCAGATCTGTGTGTGTGTGTAGAGCCCATCAGATCTGTGTGTGCAGAGTCCATCAGATCTGTGTGTGTAGTGCCCATCAGATCTGTGTGTGTGTGTGTGTGTAGAGCCCATCAGATCTGTGTGTGTGTGTAGAGCCCATCAGATCTGTGTGTGTAGAGCCCATCAGATCTCTGTGTGTGTGTAGAGCCCATCAGATCTCTGTGTGTGTGTAGAGCCCATCAGATCTGTGTGTGTGTGTAGAGCCCATCAGATCTGTGTGTGTGTGTGTAGAGCCCATCAGATCTCTGTGTGTGTGTAGAGCCCATCAGATCTGTGTGTGTGTGTGTGTGTAGACCCCATCAGATCTGTGTGTGTAGAGCCCATCAGATCTGTGTGTGTAGACCCCATCAGATCTGTGTGTGTAGAGCCCATCAGATCTGTGTGTGTGTGTGTAGACCCCATCAGATCTGTGTGTGTGTGTGTGTGTGTGTAGACCCCATCAGATCTGTGTGTGTAGAGCCCATCAGATCTGTGTGTGTAGACCCCATCAGATCTGTGTGTGTGTGTGTGTGTAGAGCCCATCAGATCTGTGTGTGTAGAGCCCATCAGATCTGTGTGTGTGTAGAGCTCATCAGATCTGTGTGTGTAGAGCCCATCAGATCTGTGTGTGTGTGTGTGTGTAGACCCCATCAGATCTGTGTGTGTGTAGAGCCCATCAGATCTGTGTGTGTGTGTAGAGCCCATCAGCTCTCTCTGTGTGTGTGTGTGTGTGTGTGTGTGTGTGTGTGTAGAGCCCATCAGATATGTGTGTGTGTAGAGCTCATCAGATCTGTGTGTGTAGAGCCCATCAGATCTGTGTGTGTGTAGAGCCCATCAGATCTGTGTGTGTAGAGCCCATCAGATCTGTGTGTGTGTGTAGAGCCCATCAGATCTGTGTGTGTGTAGAGCCCATCAGATCTGTGTGTGTGTAGAGCCCATCAGATCTGTGTGTGTGTGTAGAGCCCATCAAATCTGTGTGTGTGTGTAGAGCCCATCAGATCTGTGTGTGTGTAGAGCCCATCAGATCTGTGTGTGTAGAGCCCATCAGATATGTGTGTGTGTAGAGCCCATCAGATCTGTGTGTGTAGAGCCCATCAGATCTGTGTGTGTGTGTAGAGCCCATCAGATCTGTGTGTAGAGCCCATCAGATCTGTGTGTGTGTGTGTAGAGCCCATCAGATCTGTGTGTGTAGAGCCCATCAGATCTGTGTGTGTGTAGAGCCCATCAGATCTGTGTGTGTAGAGCCCATCAGATCTCTGTGTGTGTAGAGCCCATCAGATCTGTGTGTGTGTAGAGCCCATCAGATCTGTGTGTGTGTAGAGCCCATCAGATCTGTGTGTGTAGAGCCCATCAGATCTCTGTGTGTGTAGAGCCCATCAGATCTGTGTGTGTGTAGAGCCCATCAGATCTGTGTGTAGAGCCCATCAGATCTGTGTGTGCAGAGTCCATCAGATCTGTGTGTAGTGCCCATCAGATCTGTGTGTGTGTAGAGCCCATCAGATCTGTGTGTGTGTAGAGCCCATCAGATCTGTGTGTGTAGACCCCATCAGATCTGTGTGTGTGTAGAGCCCATCAGATCTGTGTGTGTGTAGAGCCCATCAGATCTGTGTGTGTAGAGCCCATCAGATCTCTGTGTGTGTAGAGCCCATCAGATCTGTGTGTGTAGAGCCCATCAGATCTGTGTGTGTGTAGAGCCCATCAGATCTGTGTGTAGAGCCCATCAGATCTGTGTGTGCAGAGTCCATCAGATCTGTGTGTAGTGCCCATCAGATCTGTGTGTGTGTGTGTGTGTAGACCCCATTAGATCTGTGTGTGTAGAGCCCATCAGATCTGTGTGTGTAGAGCCCATCAGATCTGTGTGTGTAGAGCTCATCAGAAATGTGTGTGTGTGTAGAGCTCATCAGAAATGTGTGTGTGTGTAGAGCTCATCAGATCTGTGTGTGTAGAGCCCATCAGATCTGTGTGTGTAGAGCCCATCAGATCTGTGTGTGTGTGTAGTGCCCATCAGATCTGTGTGTGTAGAGCCCATCAGATCTGTGTGTGTGTGTAGAGCCCATCAGATCTCTGTGTGTGTAGAGCCCATCAGATCTGTGTGTGTAGAGCCCATCAGATCTGTGTGTGTGTGTAGAGCCCATCAGATCTCTGTGTGTGTAGAGCCCATCAGATCTGTGTGTGTAGTGCCCATCAGATCTGTGTGTAGTGCCCATCAGATCTGTGTGTGTAGAGCCCATCAGATCTGTGTGTGTAGAGCCCATCAGATCTGTGTGTGTGTAGAGCCCATCAGATCTGTGTGTGTGTAGAGCCCATCAGATCTGTGTGTAGAGCCCATCAGATCTGTGTGTGCAGAGTCCATCAGATCTGTGTGTAGTGCCCATCAGATCTGTGTGTGTGTGTGTGTAGAGCCCATCAGATCTGTGTGTGTAGAGCCCATCAGATCTGTGTGTGTAGAGCTCATCAGAAATGTGTGTGTGTGTAGAGCTCATCAGATCTGTGTGTGTAGAGCTCATCAGATCTGTGTGTGTAGAGCCCATCAGATCTGTGTGTGTAGAGCCCATCAGATCTGTGTGTGTGTGTAGAGCCCATCAGATCTGTGTGTGTAGAGCCCATCAGATCTGTGTGTGTGTGTATAGCCCATCAGATCTCTGTGTGTGTAGAGCCCATCAGATCTGTGTGTGTAGAGCCCATCAGATCTGTGTGTGTGTGTAGAGCCCATCAGATCTCTGTGTGTGTAGAGCCCATCAGATCTGTGTGTGTGTGTAGTGCCCATCAGATCTGTGTGTGTAGTGCCCATCAGATCTGTGTGTGTAGAGCCCATCAGATCTGTGTGTGTGTGTAGAGCTCATCAGATCTGTGTGTGCAGAGTCCATCAGATCTGTGTGTGTAGTGCCCATCAGATCTCTCTGTGTGTGTGTGTGTGTGTAGAGCCCATCAGATCTGTGTGTGTGTGTAGAGCCCATCAGATCTGTGTGTGTGTGTAGAGCCTATCAGATCTGTGAGTGTAGAGTCCATCAGATCTGTGTGTGTGTGTGTGTGTGTGTAGAGCCCATCAGATCTGTGTGTGTAGAGCCCATCAGATCTGTGTGTGTGTGTGTGTGTGTGTAGAGCCCATCAGATCTGTGTGTGTAGAGCCCATCAGATCTGTGTGTGTAGAGCCCATTAGATCTGTGTGTGTAGAGTCCATCAGATCTGTGTGTGTAGAGCCCATCAGATCTGTGTGTGTGTGTGTGTGTGTGTGTGTGTGTGTGTGTGTAGAGCTCATCAGATCTGTGTGTGTAGAGCCCATCAGATCTGTGTGTGTAGAGCCCATCAGATCTGTGTGTGTGTGTGTGTGTAGAGCCTATCAGATCTGTGTGTGTAGAGCCCATCAGATCTGTGTGTGTGTGTGAAGAGCCCATCAGATCTGTGTGTGTAGAGTCCATCAGATCTGTGTGTGTAGAGCCCATCAGATCTCTGTGTGTGTGTGTGTAGAGCCTATCAGATCTGTGTGTGTAGAGCCCATCAGATCTGTGTGTGTGTGTGTGTGTGTAGAGCCCATCAGATCTGTGTGTGTAGAGCCCATCAGATCTGTGTGTGTAGAGCCCATCAGATCTGTGTGTGTAGAGCCCATCAGATCTGTGTGTGTAGAGCCCATCAGATCTGTGTGTGTAGAGCCCATCAGATCTGTGTGTGTAGAGCTCATCAGAAATGTGTGTGTGTGTAGAGCTCATCAGAAATGTGTGTGTGTGTAGAGCTCATCAGATCTGTGTGTGTAGAGCCCATCAGATCTGTGTGTGTAGAGCCCATCAGATCTGTGTGTGTGTGTAGTGCCCATCAGATCTGTGTGTGTAGAGCCCATCAGATCTGTGTGTGTGTGTAGAGCCCATCAGATCTCTGTGTGTGTAGAGCCCATCAGATCTGTGTGTGTAGAGCCCATCAGATCTGTGTGTGTGTGTAGAGCCCATCAGATCTCTGTGTGTGTAGAGCCCATCAGATCTGTGTGTGTAGTGCCCATCAGATCTGTGTGTAGTGCCCATCAGATCTGTGTGTGTAGAGCCCATCAGATCTGTGTGTGTAGAGCCCATCAGATCTGTGTGTGTGTAGAGCCCATCAGATCTGTGTGTGTGTAGAGCCCATCAGATCTGTGTGTAGAGCCCATCAGATCTGTGTGTGCAGAGTCCATCAGATCTGTGTGTAGTGCCCATCAGATCTGTGTGTGTGTGTGTGTAGAGCCCATCAGATCTGTGTGTGTAGAGCCCATCAGATCTGTGTGTGTAGAGCTCATCAGAAATGTGTGTGTGTGTAGAGCTCATCAGATCTGTGTGTGTAGAGCTCATCAGATCTGTGTGTGTAGAGCCCATCAGATCTGTGTGTGTAGAGCCCATCAGATCTGTGTGTGTGTGTAGAGCCCATCAGATCTGTGTGTGTAGAGCCCATCAGATCTGTGTGTGTGTGTATAGCCCATCAGATCTCTGTGTGTGTAGAGCCCATCAGATCTGTGTGTGTAGAGCCCATCAGATCTGTGTGTGTGTGTAGAGCCCATCAGATCTCTGTGTGTGTAGAGCCCATCAGATCTGTGTGTGTGTGTAGTGCCCATCAGATCTGTGTGTGTAGTGCCCATCAGATCTGTGTGTGTAGAGCCCATCAGATCTGTGTGTGTGTGTAGAGCTCATCAGATCTGTGTGTGCAGAGTCCATCAGATCTGTGTGTGTAGTGCCCATCAGATCTCTCTGTGTGTGTGTGTGTGTAGAGCCCATCAGATCTGTGTGTGTGTGTAGAGCCCATCAGATCTGTGTGTGTGTGTAGAGCCTATCAGATCTGTGAGTGTAGAGTCCATCAGATCTGTGTGTGTGTGTGTGTGTGTGTAGAGCCCATCAGATCTGTGTGTGTAGAGCCCATCAGATCTGTGTGTGTGTGTGTGTGTGTGTAGAGCCCATCAGATCTGTGTGTGTAGAGCCCATCAGATCTGTGTGTGTAGAGCCCATTAGATCTGTGTGTGTAGTGCCCATCAGATCTGTGTGTGTGTGTGTGTGTGTGTGTAGAGCCCATCAGATCTGTGTGTGTAGAGCCCATCAGATCTCTCTGTGTGTGTAGAGCCCATCAGATCTGTGTGTGTGTAGAGCCCATCAGATCTGTGTGTGTGTGTAGAGCCCATCAGATCTGTGTGTGTGTGTGTGTAGAGCCCATCAGATCTCTGTGTGTGTGTAGAGCCCATCAGATCTGTGTGTGTGTGTGTGTGTGTGTGTGTGTGTGTGTGTAGACCCCATCAGATCTGTGTGTGTAGAGCCCATCAGATCTGTGTGTGTAGACCCCATCAGATCTGTGTGTGTGTAGAGCCCATCAGATCTGTGTGTGTGTAGACCCCATCAGATCTGTGTGTGTGTGTGTGTGTGTGTAGACCCCATCAGATCTGTGTGTGTAGAGCCCATCAGATCTGTGTGTGTGTAGAGCCCATCAGATCTGTGTGTGTGTAGAGCCCATCAGATCTGTGTGTGTAGAGCCCATCAGATCTGTGTGTGTGTAGAGCCCATCAGATCTGTGTGTGTGTAGAGCCCATCAGATCTGTGTGTGTGTAGAGCCCATCAGATCTGTGTGTGTAGAGCCCATCAGATCTGTGTGTGTGTAGAGCCCATCAGATCTGTGTGTGCAGAGTCCATCAGATCTGTGTGTAGTGCCCATCAGATCTCTGTGTGTGTGTGTGTAGAGCCCATCAGATCTGTGTGTGTAGAGCCCATCAGATCTGTGTGTGTAGAGCCCATCAGATCTGTGTGTGTAGAGCTCATCAGAAATGTGTGTGTGTGTGTAGAGCTCATCAGAAATGTGTGTGTGTGTAGAGCCCATCAGATCTGTGTGTGTAGAGCCCATCAGATCTGTGTGTGTAGAGCCCATCAGATCTGTGTGTGTGTGTAGTGCCCATCAGATCTGTGTGTGTAGAGCCCATCAGATCTGTGTGTGTGTGTAGAGCCCATCAGATCTCTGTGTGTGTAGAGCCCATCAGATCTGTGTGTGTAGAGCCCATCAGATCTGTGTGTGTGTGTAGAGCCCATCAGATCTCTGTGTGTGTAGAGCCCATCAGATCTGTGTGTGTAGTGCCCATCAGATCTGTGTGTGTAGTGCCCATCAGATCTGTGTGTAGTGCCCATCAGATCTGTGTGTGTAGAGCCCATCAGATCTGTGTGTGTGTGTAGAGCCCATCAGATCTCTGTGTGTGTAGAGCCCATCAGATCTGTGTGTGTAGAGCCCATCAGATCTGTGTGTGTGTGTAGAGCCCATCAGATCTCTGTGTGTGTAGAGCCCATCAGATCTGTGTGTGTAGTGCCCATCAGATCTGTGTGTGTAGTGCCCATCAGATCTGTGTGTGTAGTGCCCATCAGATCTGTGTGTGTAGAGCCCATCAGATCTGTGTGTGTTGAGCCCATCAGATCTGTGTGTGTGTAGAGCCCATCAGATCTGTGTGTAGAGCCCATCAGATCTGTGTGTGCAGAGTCCATCAGATCTGTGTGTAGTGCCCATCAGATCTGTGTGTGTGTGTGTGTAGAGCCCATCAGATCTGTGTGTGTGTGTGTGTAGAGCCCATCAGATCTGTGTGTGTAGAGCCCATCAGATCTGTGTGTGTAGAGCTCATCAGAAATGTGTTTGTGTGTAGAGCTCATCAGATCTGTGTGTGTAGAGCTCATCAGATCTGTGTGTGTAGAGCCCATCAGATCTGTGTGTGTAGAGCCCATCAGATCTGTGTGTGTGTAGTGCCCATCAGATCTGTGTGTGTAGAGCCCATCAGATCTGTGTGTGTGTGTAGAGCCCATCAGATCTCTGTGTGTGTAGAGCCCATCAGATCTGTGTGTGTAGAGCCCATCAGATCTGTGTGTGTGTGTAGAGCCCATCAGATCTCTGTGTGTAGAGCCCATCAGATCTGTGTGTGTGTGTAGTGCCCATCAGATCTGTGTGTGTAGTGCCCATCAGATCTGTGTGTGTAGAGCCCATCAGATCTGTGTGTGTGTGTAGAGCTCATCAGATCTGTGTGTGCAGAGTCCATCAGATCTGTGTGTGTAGTGCCCATCAGATCTGTGTGTGTAGTGCCCATCAGATCTGTGTGTGTAGTGCCCATCAGATCTCTGTGTGTGTGTGTGTGTGTAGAGCCCATCAGATCTGTGTGTGTGTGTAGAGCCCATCAGATCTGTGTGTGTGTGTAGAGCCTATCAGATCTGTGAGTGTAGAGTCCATCAGATCTGTGTGTGTGTAGAGCCTATCAGATCTGTGAGTGTAGAGTCCATCAGATCTGTGTGTGTGTGTGTGTGTAGAGCCCATCAGATCTGTGTGTGTAGAGCCCATCAGATCTGTGTGTGTGTGTGTGTGTGTAGAGCCCATCAGATCTGTGTGTGTAGAGCCCATCAGATCTGTGTGTGTAGAGCCCATTAGATCTGTGTGTGTGTGTGTGTGTGTGTGTAGAGCCTATCAGATCTGTGTGTGTAGAGCCCATCAGATCTGTGTGTGTAGAGCCCATCAGATCTGTGTGTGTGTGTGTGTGTGTAGAGCCTATCAGATCTGTGTGTGTAGAGCCCATCAGATCTGTGTGTGTGTGTGTAGAGCCCATCAGATCTGTGTGTGTAGAGTCCATCAGATCTGTGTGTGTAGAGCCCATCAGATCTGTGTGTGTGTGTGTGTAGAGCCTATCAGATCTGTGTGTGTAGAGCCCATCAGATCTGTGTGTGTGTGTGTGTGTAGAGCCCATCAGATCTGTGTGTGTGTGTGTAGAGCCCATCAGATCTGTGTGTGTAGAGCCCATCAGATCTCTGTGTGTGTAGAGCCCATCAGATCTGTGTGTGTGTGTAGAGCCCATCAGATCTGTGTGTGCAGAGTCCATCAGATCTGTGTGTGTAGTGCCCATCAGATCTGTGTGTGTGTAGAGTCCATCAGATCTGTGTGTGTAGAGCCCATCAGATCTGTGTGTGTGTAGAGCCCATCAGATCTGTGTGTGTGTGTAGAGCCCATCAGATCTGTGTGTGCAGAGTCCATCAGATCTGTGTGTGTAGTGCCCATCAGATCTGTGTGTGTGTGTGTGTAGAGCCCATCAGATCTGTGTGTGTGTGTAGAGCCCATCAGATCTGTGTGTGTAGAGCCCATCAGATCTCTGTGTGTGTGTAGAGCCCATCAGATCTCTGTGTGTGTGTAGAGCCCATCAGATCTGTGTGTGTGTGTAGAGCCCATCAGATCTGTGTGTGTGTGTGTAGAGCCCATCAGATCTCTGTGTGTGTGTAGAGCCCATCAGATCTGTGTGTGTGTGTGTGTGTAGACCCCATCAGATCTGTGTGTGTAGAGCCCATCAGATCTGTGTGTGTAGACCCCATCAGATCTGTGTGTGTAGAGCCCATCAGATCTGTGTGTGTGTGTGTAGACCCCATCAGATCTGTGTGTGTGTGTGTGTGTGTGTAGACCCCATCAGATCTGTGTGTGTAGAGCCCATCAGATCTGTGTGTGTAGACCCCATCAGATCTGTGTGTGTGTGTGTGTGTAGAGCCCATCAGATCTGTGTGTGTAGAGCCCATCAGATCTGTGTGTGTGTAGAGCTCATCAGATCTGTGTGTGTGTGTGTGTGTAGAGCCCATCAGATCTGTGTGTGTGTGTGTGTGTAGACCCCATCAGATCTGTGTGTGTGTAGAGCCCATCAGATCTGTGTGTGTGTGTAGAGCCCATCAGCTCTCTCTGTGTGTGTGTGTGTGTGTGTGTGTGTGTGTAGAGCCCATCAGATATGTGTGTGTGTAGAGCTCATCAGATCTGTGTGTGTAGAGCCCATCAGATCTGTGTGTGTGTAGAGCCCATCAGATCTGTGTGTGTAGAGCCCATCAGATCTGTGTGTGTGTGTAGAGCCCATCAGATCTGTGTGTGTGTAGAGCCCATCAGATCTGTGTGTGTGTAGAGCCCATCAGATCTGTGTGTGTGTGTAGAGCCCATCAAATCTGTGTGTGTGTGTAGAGCCCATCAGATCTGTGTGTGTGTAGAGCCCATCAGATCTGTGTGTGTAGAGCCCATCAGATATGTGTGTGTGTAGAGCCCATCAGATCTGTGTGTGTAGAGCCCATCAGATCTGTGTGTGTGTGTAGAGCCCATCAGATCTGTGTGTAGAGCCCATCAGATCTGTGTGTGTGTGTGTAGAGCCCATCAGATCTGTGTGTGTAGAGCCCATCAGATCTGTGTGTGTGTAGAGCCCATCAGATCTGTGTGTGTAGAGCCCATCAGATCTCTGTGTGTGTAGAGCCCATCAGATCTGTGTGTGTGTAGAGCCCATCAGATCTGTGTGTGTGTAGAGCCCATCAGATCTGTGTGTGTAGAGCCCATCAGATCTCTGTGTGTGTAGAGCCCATCAGATCTGTGTGTGTGTAGAGCCCATCAGATCTGTGTGTAGAGCCCATCAGATCTGTGTGTGCAGAGTCCATCAGATCTGTGTGTAGTGCCCATCAGATCTGTGTGTGTGTAGAGCCCATCAGATCTGTGTGTGTGTAGAGCCCATCAGATCTGTGTGTGTAGACCCCATCAGATCTGTGTGTGTGTAGAGCCCATCAGATCTGTGTGTGTAGAGCCCATCAGATCTCTGTGTGTGTAGAGCCCATCAGATCTGTGTGTGTAGAGCCCATCAGATCTGTGTGTGTGTAGAGCCCATCAGATCTGTGTGTAGAGCCCATCAGATCTGTGTGTGCAGAGTCCATCAGATCTGTGTGTAGTGCCCATCAGATCTGTGTGTGTGTGTGTGTGTAGACCCCATTAGATCTGTGTGTGTAGAGCCCATCAGATCTGTGTGTGTAGAGCCCATCAGATCTGTGTGTGTAGAGCTCATCAGAAATGTGTGTGTGTGTAGAGCTCATCAGAAATGTGTGTGTGTGTAGAGCTCATCAGATCTGTGTGTGTAGAGCCCATCAGATCTGTGTGTGTAGAGCCCATCAGATCTGTGTGTGTGTGTAGTGCCCATCAGATCTGTGTGTGTAGAGCCCATCAGATCTGTGTGTGTGTGTAGAGCCCATCAGATCTCTGTGTGTGTAGAGCCCATCAGATCTGTGTGTGTAGAGCCCATCAGATCTGTGTGTGTGTGTAGAGCCCATCAGATCTCTGTGTGTGTAGAGCCCATCAGATCTGTGTGTGTAGTGCCCATCAGATCTGTGTGTAGTGCCCATCAGATCTGTGTGTGTAGAGCCCATCAGATCTGTGTGTGTAGAGCCCATCAGATCTGTGTGTGTGTAGAGCCCATCAGATCTGTGTGTGTGTAGAGCCCATCAGATCTGTGTGTAGAGCCCATCAGATCTGTGTGTGCAGAGTCCATCAGATCTGTGTGTAGTGCCCATCAGATCTGTGTGTGTGTGTGTGTAGAGCCCATCAGATCTGTGTGTGTAGAGCCCATCAGATCTGTGTGTGTAGAGCTCATCAGAAATGTGTGTGTGTGTAGAGCTCATCAGATCTGTGTGTGTAGAGCTCATCAGATCTGTGTGTGTAGAGCCCATCAGATCTGTGTGTGTAGAGCCCATCAGATCTGTGTGTGTGTGTAGAGCCCATCAGATCTGTGTGTGTAGAGCCCATCAGATCTGTGTGTGTGTGTATAGCCCATCAGATCTCTGTGTGTGTAGAGCCCATCAGATCTGTGTGTGTAGAGCCCATCAGATCTGTGTGTGTGTGTAGAGCCCATCAGATCTCTGTGTGTGTAGAGCCCATCAGATCTGTGTGTGTGTGTAGTGCCCATCAGATCTGTGTGTGTAGTGCCCATCAGATCTGTGTGTGTAGAGCCCATCAGATCTGTGTGTGTGTGTAGAGCTCATCAGATCTGTGTGTGCAGAGTCCATCAGATCTGTGTGTGTAGTGCCCATCAGATCTCTCTGTGTGTGTGTGTGTGTAGAGCCCATCAGATCTGTGTGTGTGTGTAGAGCCCATCAGATCTGTGTGTGTGTGTAGAGCCTATCAGATCTGTGAGTGTAGAGTCCATCAGATCTGTGTGTGTGTGTGTGTGTGTGTAGAGCCCATCAGATCTGTGTGTGTAGAGCCCATCAGATCTGTGTGTGTGTGTGTGTAGAGCCCATCAGATCTGTGTGTGTAGAGCCCATCAGATCTGTGTGTGTAGAGCCCATTAGATCTGTGTGTGTAGAGTCCATCAGATCTGTGTGTGTAGAGCCCATCAGATCTGTGTGTGTGTGTGTGTGTGTGTGTGTGTGTGTGTAGAGCCCATCAGATCTGTGTGTGTAGAGCCCATCAGATCTGTGTGTGTAGAGCCCATCAGATCTGTGTGTGTGTGTGTGTGTAGAGCCTATCAGATCTGTGTGTGTAGAGCCCATCAGATCTGTGTGTGTGTGTGAAGAGCCCATCAGATCTGTGTGTGTAGAGTCCATCAGATCTGTGTGTGTAGAGCCCATCAGATCTCTGTGTGTGTGTGTGTAGAGCCTATCAGATCTGTGTGTGTAGAGCCCATCAGATCTGTGTGTGTGTGTGTGTGTGTAGAGCCCATCAGATCTGTGTGTGTAGAGCCCATCAGATCTGTGTGTGTAGAGCCCATCAGATCTGTGTGTGTAGAGCCCATCAGATCTGTGTGTGTAGAGCCCATCAGATCTGTGTGTGTAGAGCCCATCAGATCTGTGTGTGTAGAGCTCATCAGAAATGTGTGTGTGTGTAGAGCTCATCAGAAATGTGTGTGTGTGTAGAGCTCATCAGATCTGTGTGTGTAGAGCCCATCAGATCTGTGTGTGTAGAGCCCATCAGATCTGTGTGTGTGTGTAGTGCCCATCAGATCTGTGTGTGTAGAGCCCATCAGATCTGTGTGTGTGTGTAGAGCCCATCAGATCTCTGTGTGTGTAGAGCCCATCAGATCTGTGTGTGTAGAGCCCATCAGATCTGTGTGTGTGTGTAGAGCCCATCAGATCTCTGTGTGTGTAGAGCCCATCAGATCTGTGTGTGTAGTGCCCATCAGATCTGTGTGTAGTGCCCATCAGATATGTGTGTGTAGAGCCCATCAGATCTGTGTGTGTAGAGCCCATCAGATCTGTGTGTGTGTAGAGCCCATCAGATCTGTGTGTGTGTAGAGCCCATCAGATCTGTGTGTAGAGCCCATCAGATCTGTGTGTGCAGAGTCCATCAGATCTGTGTGTAGTGCCCATCAGATCTGTGTGTGTGTGTAGAGCCCATCAGATCTGTGTGTGTGTAGAGCCCATCAGATCTGTGTGTGTGTAGAGCCCATCAGATCTGTGTGTGTGTGTAGAGCCCATCAAATCTGTGTGTGTGTGTAGAGCCCATCAGATCTGTGTGTGTGTAGAGCCCATCAGATCTGTGTGTGTAGAGCCCATCAGATATGTGTGTGTGTAGAGCCCATCAGATCTGTGTGTGTAGAGCCCATCAGATCTGTGTGTGTGTGTAGAGCCCATCAGATCTGTGTGTAGAGCCCATCAGATCTGTGTGTGTGTGTGTAGAGCCCATCAGATCTGTGTGTGTAGAGCCCATCAGATCTGTGTGTGTGTAGAGCCCATCAGATCTGTGTGTGTAGAGCCCATCAGATCTCTGTGTGTGTAGAGCCCATCAGATCTGTGTGTGTGTAGAGCCCATCAGATCTGTGTGTGTGTAGAGCCCATCAGATCTGTGTGTGTAGAGCCCATCAGATCTCTGTGTGTGTAGAGCCCATCAGATCTGTGTGTGTGTAGAGCCCATCAGATCTGTGTGTAGAGCCCATCAGATCTGTGTGTGCAGAGTCCATCAGATCTGTGTGTAGTGCCCATCAGATCTGTGTGTGTGTAGAGCCCATCAGATCTGTGTGTGTGTAGAGCCCATCAGATCTGTGTGTGTAGACCCCATCAGATCTGTGTGTGTGTAGAGCCCATCAGATCTGTGTGTGTAGAGCCCATCAGATCTCTGTGTGTGTAGAGCCCATCAGATCTGTGTGTGTAGAGCCCATCAGATCTGTGTGTGTGTAGAGCCCATCAGATCTGTGTGTAGAGCCCATCAGATCTGTGTGTGCAGAGTCCATCAGATCTGTGTGTAGTGCCCATCAGATCTGTGTGTGTGTGTGTGTGTAGACCCCATTAGATCTGTGTGTGTAGAGCCCATCAGATCTGTGTGTGTAGAGCCCATCAGATCTGTGTGTGTAGAGCTCATCAGAAATGTGTGTGTGTGTAGAGCTCATCAGAAATGTGTGTGTGTGTAGAGCTCATCAGATCTGTGTGTGTAGAGCCCATCAGATCTGTGTGTGTAGAGCCCATCAGATCTGTGTGTGTGTGTAGTGCCCATCAGATCTGTGTGTGTAGAGCCCATCAGATCTGTGTGTGTGTGTAGAGCCCATCAGATCTCTGTGTGTGTAGAGCCCATCAGATCTGTGTGTGTAGAGCCCATCAGATCTGTGTGTGTGTGTAGAGCCCATCAGATCTCTGTGTGTGTAGAGCCCATCAGATCTGTGTGTGTAGTGCCCATCAGATCTGTGTGTAGTGCCCATCAGATCTGTGTGTGTAGAGCCCATCAGATCTGTGTGTGTAGAGCCCATCAGATCTGTGTGTGTGTAGAGCCCATCAGATCTGTGTGTGTGTAGAGCCCATCAGATCTGTGTGTAGAGCCCATCAGATCTGTGTGTGCAGAGTCCATCAGATCTGTGTGTAGTGCCCATCAGATCTGTGTGTGTGTGTGTGTAGAGCCCATCAGATCTGTGTGTGTAGAGCCCATCAGATCTGTGTGTGTAGAGCTCATCAGAAATGTGTGTGTGTGTAGAGCTCATCAGATCTGTGTGTGTAGAGCTCATCAGATCTGTGTGTGTAGAGCCCATCAGATCTGTGTGTGTAGAGCCCATCAGATCTGTGTGTGTGTGTAGAGCCCATCAGATCTGTGTGTGTAGAGCCCATCAGATCTGTGTGTGTGTGTATAGCCCATCAGATCTCTGTGTGTGTAGAGCCCATCAGATCTGTGTGTGTAGAGCCCATCAGATCTGTGTGTGTGTGTAGAGCCCATCAGATCTCTGTGTGTGTAGAGCCCATCAGATCTGTGTGTGTGTGTAGTGCCCATCAGATCTGTGTGTGTAGTGCCCATCAGATCTGTGTGTGTAGAGCCCATCAGATCTGTGTGTGTGTGTAGAGCTCATCAGATCTGTGTGTGCAGAGTCCATCAGATCTGTGTGTGTAGTGCCCATCAGATCTCTCTGTGTGTGTGTGTGTGTAGAGCCCATCAGATCTGTGTGTGTGTGTAGAGCCCATCAGATCTGTGTGTGTGTGTAGAGCCTATCAGATCTGTGAGTGTAGAGTCCATCAGATCTGTGTGTGTGTGTGTGTGTGTGTAGAGCCCATCAGATCTGTGTGTGTAGAGCCCATCAGATCTGTGTGTGTGTGTGTGTAGAGCCCATCAGATCTGTGTGTGTAGAGCCCATCAGATCTGTGTGTGTAGAGCCCATTAGATCTGTGTGTGTAGAGTCCATCAGATCTGTGTGTGTAGAGCCCATCAGATCTGTGTGTGTGTGTGTGTGTGTGTGTGTGTGTGTGTGTGTAGAGCCCATCAGATCTGTGTGTGTAGAGCCCATCAGATCTGTGTGTGTAGAGCCCATCAGATCTGTGTGTGTGTGTGTGTGTAGAGCCTATCAGATCTGTGTGTGTAGAGCCCATCAGATCTGTGTGTGTGTGTGAAGAGCCCATCAGATCTGTGTGTGTAGAGTCCATCAGATCTGTGTGTGTAGAGCCCATCAGATCTCTGTGTGTGTGTGTGTAGAGCCTATCAGATCTGTGTGTGTAGAGCCCATCAGATCTGTGTGTGTGTGTGTGTGTGTAGAGCCCATCAGATCTGTGTGTGTAGAGCCCATCAGATCTGTGTGTGTAGAGCCCATCAGATCTGTGTGTGTAGAGCCCATCAGATCTGTGTGTGTAGAGCCCATCAGATCTGTGTGTGTAGAGCCCATCAGATCTGTGTGTGTAGAGCTCATCAGAAATGTGTGTGTGTGTAGAGCTCATCAGAAATGTGTGTGTGTGTAGAGCTCATCAGATCTGTGTGTGTAGAGCCCATCAGATCTGTGTGTGTAGAGCCCATCAGATCTGTGTGTGTGTGTAGTGCCCATCAGATCTGTGTGTGTAGAGCCCATCAGATCTGTGTGTGTGTGTAGAGCCCATCAGATCTCTGTGTGTGTAGAGCCCATCAGATCTGTGTGTGTAGAGCCCATCAGATCTGTGTGTGTGTGTAGAGCCCATCAGATCTCTGTGTGTGTAGAGCCCATCAGATCTGTGTGTGTAGTGCCCATCAGATCTGTGTGTAGTGCCCATCAGATATGTGTGTGTAGAGCCCATCAGATCTGTGTGTGTAGAGCCCATCAGATCTGTGTGTGTGTAGAGCCCATCAGATCTGTGTGTGTGTAGAGCCCATCAGATCTGTGTGTAGAGCCCATCAGATCTGTGTGTGCAGAGTCCATCAGATCTGTGTGTAGTGCCCATCAGATCTGTGTGTGTGTGTGTGTAGAGCCCATCAGATCTGTGTGTGTAGAGCCCATCAGATCTGTGTGTGTAGAGCTCATCAGAAATGTGTGTGTGTGTAGAGCTCATCAGATCTGTGTGTGTAGAGCTCATCAGATCTGTGTGTGTAGAGCCCATCAGATCTGTGTGTGTAGAGCCCATCAGATCTGTGTGTGTGTGTAGAGCCCATCAGATCTGTGTGTGTAGAGCCCATCAGATCTGTGTGTGTGTGTATAGCCCATCAGATCTCTGTGTGTGTAGAGCCCATCAGATCTGTGTGTGTAGAGCCCATCAGATCTGTGTGTGTGTGTAGAGCCCATCAGATCTGTGTGTGTGTGTAGTGCCCATCAGATCTGTGTGTGTAGTGCCCATCAGATCTGTGTGTGTAGTGCCCATCAGATCTGTGTGTGTAGAGCCCATCAGATCTGTGTGTGTGTGTAGAGCTCATCAGATCTGTGTGTGCAGAGTCCATCAGATCTGTGTGTGTAGTGCCCATCAGATCTCTCTGTGTGTGTGTGTGTGTAGAGCCCATCAGATCTGTGTGTGTGTGTAGAGCCCATCAGATCTGTGTGTGTGTGTAGAGCCTATCAGATCTGTGAGTGTAGAGTCCATCAGATCTGTGTGTGTGTGTGTGTGTGTGTAGAGCCCATCAGATCTGTGTGTGTAGAGCCCATCAGATCTGTGTGTGTGTGTGTGTGTGTGTAGAGCCCATCAGATCTGTGTGTGTAGAGCCCATCAGATCTGTGTGTGTAGAGCCCATTAGATCTGTGTGTGTAGAGCCCATCAGATCTGTGTGTGTGTGTGTGTGTGTGTGTGTGTGTGTGTGTGTGTAGAGCCCATCAGATCTGTGTGTGTAGAGCCCATCAGATCTGTGTGTGTAGAGCCCATCAGATCTGTGTGTGTGTGTGTGTGTGTGTGTGTGTGTGTGTGTGTGTAGAGCCCATCAGATCTGTGTGTGTAGAGCCCATCAGATCTGTGTGTGTAGAGCCCATCAGATCTGTGTGTGTGTGTGTGTGTAGAGCCTATCAGATCTGTGTGTGTAGAGCCCATCAGATCTGTGTGTGTGTGTGAAGAGCCCATCAGATCTGTGTGTGTAGAGTCCATCAGATCTGTGTGTGTAGAGCCCATCAGATCTCTGTGTGTGTGTGTGTAGAGCCTATCAGATCTGTGTGTGTAGAGCCCATCAGATCTGTGTGTGTGTGTGTGTGTGTAGAGCCCATCAGATCTGTGTGTGTAGAGCCCATCAGATCTGTGTGTGTAGAGCCCATCAGATCTGTGTGTGTAGAGCCCATCAGATCTGTGTGTGTGTAGAGCCCATCAGATCTGTGTGTGTGTAGAGCCCATCAGATCTGTGTGTGTAGAGTCCCATCAGATCTGTGTGTGTAGAGCCCATCAGATCTGTGTGTGTGTAGAGCCCATCAGATCTGTGTGTGTGTGTAGAGCCCATCAGATCTGTGTGTGCAGAGTCCATCAGATCTGTGTGTGTGTGTGTGTGTAGAGCCCATCAGATCTGTGTGTGTGTGTAGAGCCCATCAGATCTGTGTGTGTAGAGCCCATCAGATCTCTCTCTGTGTGTAGAGCCCATCAGATCTCTGTGTGTGTGTAGAGCCCATCAGATCTCTGTGTGTGTAGAGCCCATCAGATCTGTGTGTGTGTGTAGAGCCCATCAGATCTGTGTGTGTGTGTGTAGAGCCCATCAGATCTCTGTGTGTGTGTAGAGCCCATCAGATCTGTGTGTGTGTGTGTAGAGCCCATCAGATCTGTGTGTGTGTGTAGAGCCCATCAGATCTGTGTGTGTGTGTGTAGAGCCCATCAGATCTGTGTGTGTGTAGAGCCCATCAGATCTGTGTGTGTGTGTGTAGAGCCCATCAGATCTGTGTGTGTGTAGACCCCATCAGATCTGTGTGTGTAGAGCCCATCAGATCTGTGTGTGTAGACCCCATCAGATCTGTGTGTGTGTAGAGCCCATCAGATCTGTGTGTGTGTAGAGCCCATCAGATCTGTGTGTGTGTGTGTAGACCCCATCAGATCTGTGTGTGTGTGTGTGTGTGTAGACCCCATCAGATCTGTGTGTGTAGAGCCCATCAGATCTGTGTGTGTGTGTGTGTGTAGAGCCCATCAGATCTGTGTGTGTAGAGCCCATCAGATCTGTGTGTGTGTAGAGCTCATCAGATCTGTGTGTGTAGAGCCCATCAGATCTGTGTGTGTAGAGCCCATCAGATCTGTGTGTGTGTGTGTGTGTAGACCCCATCAGATCTGTGTGTGTGTAGAGCCCATCAGATCTGTGTGTGTGTGTAGAGCCCATCAGCTCTGTGTGTGTGTGTGTGTGTGTGTGTGTGTGTGTGTGTGTGTGTGTGTGTGTGTGTGTGTGTGTGTGTGTGTGTGTGTAGAGCCCATCAGATATGTGTGTGTGTAGAGCTCATCAGATCAAATCATTGCGTCAATATCTGTTCAAACACTGTAACCGTTTATTTGCTGCAAGTAATGCATTTATTTGCATTTATTTATCAAGTAACAAATCTGACTTTTCAGGCGTTTACATGTTTACAGGCCTTTACATGTAGCAACAAGAGACTTTTCATTCAGTCCTTTATGTACTTTTTAATTCAGAGCCTGTGTGTACAAGAATAAAGGTCACCACAATACGCTTATTCTTTTTAAATACAGATAAAGTCAATATTTTTTCATTTTATCATGACATAACGCTTACGCAATTAATAAATAAATATTTATTATTAATATAGTCATAAATATATTTATACACAAGGACTATATGTTATAAAACATAAAATATGATCAGTTATTAAATAATCAATATTATTTCACAAATAAAGAAGGGTCAACATATATATTTAAATTAAAGTAATTATAGATGTTTATAGTTCTTGCAATGCTTTAAAATAAAGCTTAACTTTATTCTGTAACTGGATAATATTGGGTCTCCTTTCAGAACACTTGCATTGCTGGATGTGAAATTTGCCATGTAACGTGACTATAACTTAATATAAAATATGATTCCTGTCCCTGTCATTTTTCCCATAGTAAAATAGCAGCATCAAATGAAATAAATCCACACAAATTATCCAGGGAAGAACATTTAATGAATGAACGCACATTCTGTACTTTCACTCTTGTCTTTTCTATTTCTTACATTTGAATTCATATATTGCATCAAGTCAGTTTAAAATGGTATGTAACATGATGTAAAATCTTGACACCATTCATTCATCTTTCTGAGTATTATATGTGGAAATGAAACTTTCAGTTGTCCATTACTCTTAAATAACTCTCACCAGTACAACAACGTGATCATACCAAAAAATTTAATTAAGTTAAACTTAATGACATAACTTACTCTTACTCTTAACTTGTACCTTCCGTTTTTCAAGTTGTTTCTGCATTTTCCCGATAAGTCTCTGGTGAGAAGGAACTGCAGATACACTGATTTGCGGATAGGTGGAAGTTAACTGGCGTCGTTGTGACAAGCGTCCGTGATTAGCAAGTGTGTTTGATTAGTGTTGATTAGTGGAGCAAAACTCTGCTGGACAGTGTTGAGTTTCACACTCCTGGCTCACTGGTTGGGCGTAAGATTTCCACTGGCAGATTTCTCAACAGGTTCAAGTTGGTCACTCAACTAGAGCGCAACTGGAAGAAAACAAAACTAGAGGTATTTCGTGGAGAGAGACCATGATTACTTACAGAGAGGCTTTAAAAGCTGCTAGATCTGCTTATTTTTCAACCCTGTAGAAGAAAATAAACATAATCCTAGGTATTTATTTGAAACGGTGGCTAAACTAACGAAAAATAAATCCTCAAGCCCAGAAGTTTCCAAGCAACACAGCAGTAATGACTTTATGAACTTCTTCACTTATAAGATTGATAATATCAGGGACAAAATTATAACTATGCAACCGTCTACTACAGTATCGCATCAGGCAGTGCATTGTAGTCTCCCTGAGGGAAAATTTGATTCATTCGTTGCTATAGGAGAGGAAGAATTTACTAAACTCGTTAAATCATCTAAATCTACAACATGTATGTTAGACCCTATACCGACTAAGCTACTGAAAGAGATGCTTCCAGAGGTCATAGATCCTCTTCTTAATATCATTAATTCATCTTTGTCTCTAGGATACGTACCAAAAACTTTTTACAATTACAGGCCGATCTCGAATCTGCCTTTTCTGTCAAAGATATTAGAAAAAGCAGTGTCTTCACAACTGTGTTCCTTTCTTGAAAGAAATGATATCTGCGAGGATTTCCAGTCCAGGTTTAGACCGTACCATAGTACCGAGACTGCTCTCATTAGAGTCACAAATGATTTGCTCTAATCATCCGATCGTGGTTGTGTCTCTCTATTAGTGTTACTCGATCTTAGTGCTGCATTTGACACCATTGACCACAACGTTCTTTTAAATAGAGTAGAAAACTATGTTGGCATTAGTGGAATTGCACTAGCATGGTTTAAATCATACTTATCTGACCGTTATCAGTTTGTAGCAGTAAATGAAGAGATGTCTTATCGATCACAAGTTCAGTATGGCGTACCACAAGGCTCAGTACTAGGACCGTTGCTGTTCACTCTGTACATGCTACCCTTAGGATATATCATTAGGAAACATGGAATTAGCTTTCACTGTTATGCTGACGATATTCAGCTCTATATTTCTTCAAAACCTAACGAAACTTACCAATTCACAAAATTAACAGAATGCATAGCGGATATAAAAAATTGGATGACTCGTAATTTCCTACTTCTAAATTCTGAAAAAACAGAGATTCTAATTATTGGACAAAAAACTTCCTCACGTAATAACCTAGAATACTGTCTAACACTTGATGGCTGCTCTGTTAAGTCTTCATCGTCGGTTAGGAACCTGGGTGTGCTCTTTGATACCAATCTTTCATTTGAAAGTCACGTGTCTAGTATCTGTAAAACTGCATTTTTCCATCTTAAAAATATATCTAAATTACGCCATATGCTCTCATTGACAATAGTTTTATTCACTATTATATAGGTCAGGGGTGGCCAGCGTCGGTCCTGGACAGTTTTGCTCCAACCCTGATGATAACTTAGACGCCTGTCTCTTTCTAGGAGCTCTTAAGACCTTGATGAGCTTGTTCAGGTGTGTTTGATTAGGGTTGGAGCAAATCCCTGCAGGACTGTGGCTCTCCAGATCCGACGTTGGCCACCCCTGATATATAGGCTGTAGCCTCGAAAGCGAGCCAAGTCTTTGCTTTGTCAGTTCATCGCTATCTCATAAATTCCATTATAATCAATGAAGCTGCCAACAATGCACATTAAATCTGTTACTTACATCGTGTCTACACTGTTTGTTAATGAGAGGTTTCGTGAGTCTGCATAACTCAGCACTGAATAAACACTCTTTTGAGCGGTGAGACTGACTAACTTAAACACCTCTGATTGGCCACTGCGTTCAAGAGATCAACAACTATGTCAGTGATTGACTACATTGCTCATCGCTGCAAAAACACGTTGTAAATACATTTGATGTTCTCCAGAGTGCAAATACAAATACTCACTGGCGCGTTTGCCAAATCTGTTTGGCCAGTATATTATTACAGTATCAGCTGAGGGTGCACTTGCTTCCCCTGTGGAACCAGGCCCCGCCCCTGTGGAACCAGGCCACACCCCTGTGGAACCAGGCCACGCCCATGTGGAACCAGGCCACGCCCCTTTTATTTGGGCAGGAATTATTTAAATGAGGAATATATATTGTTCCTGGGAGAAAACTCAAGACTACAATGGAGGCGTTTTAGGGAGTTCAGAAACAGTGACACTGATATAGAGAAGAACTCCCGCTGGAGGGACTTTGTAACTTTGCAGAGCTTTTTAATCCTCAAACGGCAACATTACACTCTAAAGACAGATTAAGTCAGTGCCGTTTCATTTCTCAGATCAGAAACACACTCTCTCTTATCGTCTTGACCTCTGGCCAGGGCCGGGTCTACCATACGGGCAATCTGGGCACGTGCGCAGAGAGGGGCCCTCCATGATCGGAGTTTTTTTTTTTTTTGTGCGCCATGTACGCTGCTACATAAACATAGTATACACAAGGCTTGGCCTCGATAATTATCCAATAGTGTATATTACATTATATGATCTCTTATTCATGCAAATGCTTTTAAACAATTCATGTGCGATAAGACAAAAGTGTGACACACACACACACACACACACACACAGACACAGAAAGATGTGCGCGCACACCAGTATCACGCGCACAGACAACACGCCAGAATAAAGTTATCTTTCGCGCTTGAACTTACAACACACACACAATTATGCCAAAATGTCCGTTTTGTCGAGTATCTTCATAACATAAGAGCTGTCTTATGATGAACGTGAAGAGCTGTGAGAGAATGAGGCGTGTGTGAGATCCGCGTCTCCGTCAGCTGGTCTTAAAGAGACAGCAGCCAATAAAGCTTTCTGTCAGTACAGGTAATCAAAGGACAAAAGGAACAGAGAAAATGACTCACTGCTGTTGACTAAAGTTTTTTTTTTTTTTTTTTGCTATAATAAGGATTAGTCTATATTTAATTTATAATTTATGCAGTGCAGTTTGATAACTTTATTCAATTTCAGTATATGTCCTAGGTCTACCTGTTAGACAGGCACAGGTAAATATGACATTTATTTTTAACTCTTGTATTATTGAGACAAATAAGAATATTTAATTTTTAAAAAATATTATTTTAATTTGAAAACACATGTGCATTTAGTTGTTGTTTCTAGTTTGAGTTGAGAAATAGGCTACAAATTTAGGGAGGAGGGAGGAGGGAGGAGGGAGGGGGGAGGGGGGAGTCCAGCCTTGCCTCTCGCTGCTGATGTTGATTGCGTGTGTGTGTGTGTGTGTGTGTAATGGGCTCTGTGTTCAGGAGCTCTCTCCTCCTGTTTCCATGGAGACCAGAGAGCCAATCAGCGTCCGTGGCTGCGGACTGTACTAAAGCCTGCAGATGGAGGAGGCACAGCTTGTCTTACACACGAAGAAATCTCACATGTGTGCATCCGTATCCACACACACACACACACCTCATCAGCGTTTGTAATCCTGTCTGTGCTCTGCGTCGTGTCAACGCTCGCTCCCCGCATCACGAACACCGCACGTCTTGCTGCTGATGCGCGCGTGACGTCACGGGCCACGAACGCAGGCTGGTCCTCCTGAATGAGCGAGAGTGCGCGCTTCCGCACACGAGCACACGCAGAGCCGCGGCCATGGCGCACAGACTCAGCATGATGTGAGTAAACCATTACAACCGCATGTGTTTTTACCACAGCGCACCTGTGTTGACGCGCAGAGTCGTGTGTTTTATGTTGAGGCTTTGTGATGGGCTTGCAAATGTGTGTGTGTGTGTGTGTGTGTGTGTGAGTGATGATGGACTCCGTAATGATGGTGAAGCCTGCAGTTGTGGTCATGAAGTGAGCAGGATAATGTGCTGTTGTTGCTGCAGTGAATGACAGTGATAGCACTGAGGTGTTTTCAAGCGTCATGCAAAACACGAGGAGCTGGGACCCTGTGTGTGTGTGTGTGTGTGTGTGTGTGTGTGTGTGTTTGGATGGAGCTGATGTGCATTATGACGCAATTTCACAGTCACATGCTTCTAGCACAATGTGCTGCTATAAACTGTGAGGTGTGATGCATTTATCCTTCATGTGCCGTCCGTCCTATATATAATTGCAGACATTATTTTAAAGCATGATATCTTTCTTTTTGCTGTTTATTTGTATTTTCTTGCTCTTTTATAAAGCGTAACAGAATACAAGCATCTGAAAGCGCATCAGCGAGTGCGTTTGTGTTTGTTTGACCCTCTCAAGGTGACCGAGGTTAGTTCATGGTCTTCAGGGAATTCACACACAGTGTTCAAGCTGATTTACTGCTGTCCTGCTTCGACTGCCCCGTGCCGGCTGCTCACTGCTGGCTATATTGTTGTTGTTGATGTTGTTGTTGCAATAAGCATGCAGTATCTGAAGTGTGCACTGATAAGTGTTTCCTTTAGTAGTGTGCTTCATTAAATGACCTCATCACATCGTATTTGTAATTCAGCCAGTGGCATCCAGTTATCGTTATAATCAGAAACATATGCATTTTGTTATTTTGTGTACATGCACTTGTAGGGCTGCACAATTTGGTCAAAATGTCAATATGGCTATAATAACAATAACATTAATATTAAATGAAAGTAAAAAAAAAAATACTTAATGGAAAAAAATAAGAAATATGACTATTGTAATATTTCACTGTAAAATAAAAACATTTATTTGCGTTCTGATACATTTGCATCCAGCCACATCACGCGGCCCTGCTTCTGTGTGTGTGATTCACTGAGGGACTCGTTGTACTGACGTGATGTTGAAATGGCTAAACCGCTAAAACCAGCGTCACACACAGTGACCAAACCATTACATTTCACAGTGAGTTTAAAGGCCCCATGAAACCACTAAACGTGCGCAGTTCTGCCCTGCTGAAAAGCCCCGCATGAACCAGCATGAGCTCCAGGCTGGTTTGAGGTGGTTTGATGCTGGTCTAGCTGCTAGATTCATTTAAAGGTGAATGTGAATTTAAAAGGACCATAATAGAGCCATCTACTTCACCAAAGAAAAAGGCCTCTGTTTTGTCCTCATTTAACATAAAAAAAATGTAATGCCATCAAATGTTTGATATCTTTTAGAAACACTAATAAAGAGTCCAGTGAGTTGGTAGAATGCCTTAATAGTAAGTAGAGTGTCTTTGGCAAAACAATGGAAAGTGCTTCCTAAAAATGCCACCAATGGGAGCAAATCCAGATAAAAGAGAGTAGGACCGAGGACAGAACCTTGATACTAGGGCTGCTCGATTATGGAAAAAATCATAATCACGATTATTTTGGTCAGTATTGAAATCACGATTATGTAACACGATTATTTCACATGACTTTGGGAATGTGTTGCATTTATTAAAAAGACACCTTTCAACAATTCTTAAAAAATTGAAATTTGAACATTTATTGTACTTTTTGAACTATTAAAATAAATAATATAACAGATAGCCTAATACTTCAACAAGTATTTTAATTTTCCCGCAGCTCTACCACTTATAATGCGGGAAATTCCCCCGCAAACACTGATTCACTTTAGCAAGTAGATTGTATGAGTGTCCTAAATTAATCCACACAGATTATAAAATCAAATCTATCAAATCTATCTAAGACGCAATTTCACAAACCGCGTGAGTGTTCAGCGGCGCTGCGTCTACTCTCTCCGTCTCTCAAAATGGGTTGGACAAAGCAAGCGTCGAAACTACACTCTCGCGTTCAGGAGTCGGGACATGACGGAACTGTCTCTTGCACAATCGGGCCAGCACTGCATCATAACTAAAGTTGATCATTTTCACCTCTTTAAGTCTTATCAGTTTAAACATTCAAGCTGAGAGAGTTTATGGCTTCGGGAACACAAGTCAAAATAAGAGTGTTCTTGCAAAACAGAACATGGCAAAATAATCGTTTTTACTCGATTGTACTATTTTGGTGATCGAAATTCAATTAATTGCACAGCCCTAAAAACACAGCAGAAACCAGCATGAACTCCATGTTGGTCTAGTGCTGGTTTATGCTGGTCTAGTGCTGGTTTAGTGCTGGTGGACCAGCCTAGTCATGCTGTTCTCAATCAAAACTGATCTGGTGTCGCTGGTCAATAATGTGTGACAAACACTGGAACATTTGTGCACTTTCCCTGTTACGTCCATGTAAGCGCTGCCTGCAGTGACTAAAGCAGTGCATCTGTGACTGAAGCGGTGACGCTGTGTGTGTGACGGCAGTCTGGTGCAGAGTTAGATAAAGACCTGAGCACTCATAGAGAAATCAGCATCTCCACCTGTCATTTATTCATCGATGTCAGACACATTTCTGTACATGAAACCGTTCAAAAGGACGTGAGCGATTTATAATGTTACAAAAGTGTATCTTAATTCCCCTAACAGCAAACCATTGTGTTTCCCGCTGTCTGAACAGCTCCGCAGTGCTCCGGGTAATGCAGGACATCCGGAGGCTGAGGTGTGTTTGTAGTGTTGGGTCGATGGCGGCGGGTGTCTGACGTGTTTGTTTCTCCTTGTGTCGTAGGTATGTAAATGCTTTGCACCAGTACTGCTGTCCTGCGCCGTGTCGCTCTAAGCCGCTAGCTGTACCTGCTCCTCTCTCTGAGTGCAGGTAAGAGGCGCTCGTGGCCAAACCAGGCAGACTGACTGCCGCTCATCACACGCAGCTGCGCTAGAGAAACCTCACGTCACGCTCTTCCACCAGCAGTGGCATTGATCTCCATGTTAAAGTCAAGTTAAAGGCATTTCATCAACTTGTTTCATATTTTGGTCTGTATCATACTGCGTTCACGCCATGTTGTAATTACCGTGAATTCGAGATGACAACACGTGACATTCGTGAACACACCCTAATTTTAAAGGTTTTTAATGTATAGGCTAATACAACTTTTCAACAATAATAATGTTGGCTAGCTTGATCTTAGATCAAATCTATTTCATTTAAGGGTAAAAATCAAACATTGTTGATGAAGAGCTTTAAATCTTTGCTAAAGTACCTTTGCTGTTAGTTCAAACGAAGGATATCTGTAGTGTCAGGACAAATTTTGAAATGTGATGTGCTTTTATTAGCCTAGATGGTTTACTGTAATTCCAGTTCATGAGAATGATTTTTGTCAAACTGCCAAACAAGGTAATAGAGTAACATGAAGTCTTGAAATGACCCGACAAATGATAGAAATTGCTTCAGTTTTTCACCAATGGAAATGTGAACATATACATACATAAAACTACAATTCAAATGATTTAAACCAACAAAACTGCAATAGTTTTTTGTTGTTGTCTCAATCAAATCTGAAGCATTGTGAATGGTTCAGTGTGATGATTATTATTAGTAATTTTAGTTGGGTGTGAATCTCTGGTCCTGTTATTTACATCAGGTGATGAATGATTGAATGTTTTAACGTTAGTGATTGACTGCACAGAAGTGTCTGTGAACACACTTATCATGTCAACAAACACACTTGGAATTCCTGTAATTTAAGATGGTCAGCTTAAGTTGTAGAACGCGGCTGTCAGTCTGGTTCATGAGTGAACTGAGCGTGAACAGGACGGGACACTGCGCTCCGAACAGGACCTGGCACCACTGCGTAAACCTCTTTGCATGGGGCTCAATCTGCTCCCTAGTTGAGCAGTCACTGTTGCCACAGGATTTACAGTTTAAAAATAACCACAATTTATGATCATTTATATTTATGTATGTTTTGCAGTTGTATATTTCATTAGTTTTGTTTAATAGATTCCTTGAGGTTTTGAAGATTCTGCATTGTAGATGTTTTTTTTTAGAGATGTTTCACATGTCTGTTTTCTGTCCTATTATTCTCATGAACTGGAATTTCATGAACTTATTTTTTAAATTAGTAAAAAAAAGAAAAGTAGTTATTCTCAAAAGACTGATGAAAACAGCCCTTGTTTGAGTGCTCTGCATCTCACCATAACGTCTCAGGTTACGTGTGTATTCCTGGATCCCTGAAGAGGGAACTCGAGCTGCGTCGAGGCACTGTGGGAACGCCCCTGCGTGATTGCATCGTGAAGCACGTGTGAAATCAGTCCAATGGTGTGACGAGACGTCATAGGTGAAGGCTGGCTGCCCACCTTATAAGCAAGTGAGATAGCCTCAACCACCCACTTGCTCATCCTCTGCTTAGATGTGGGTTTACCTTTCCTAGGTGACCCGAAAGAGACAGGATCTGATCTGATTTTCGCCACAGGGCAGCTCTGTGGACATAAGCATCCAAAGCCCTAACAGGGCACAGCAGATTATGTTTTTCCTGATCTGATGATTGAAAGGGTGGAGGACAGAAGGCCTGCAACTTAATAGGACCAGCAACATTAGTTGGGACCTTAGGCACAAAACCAGGCCTAGGGTGAGGAAAAGCTTTCACCATTCCAGGTGCAAATTCTAAGCATGAAGGAGCAACCGACAAAGCTGGTAAGTCTCCAATTCTTTTAGAGACTATATAGCAAGGAGAAATAACGTTTTAATGTAAGGAATTTTTCTGAAACCTCTTCAATAAGCTCAAAGGGAGCCAAAGCCAGGCCTTCAAGAACAACCACCAAATCCCAAGCTGGTGCTCTAGTGCGTAGTGCAGGCCTCAGCCTCAAAGTGCCACGAAGAAAACAAGTAATGAGAGGATCTCTCCCTAATGATGCACCACCCAAAGGAGTGTGGTTAGCAGATATAGCCGCCACATAGACCTTTAAGGTGAACGGAGATAACCCAGCAGAGAAACGCTCTTGCAAAAAATCCAGCACTGAACCCCTAATAGAGTTGACTGGGTCCAAATGACGTTCTCTGCACCAAGAAGAGGATAGCCTCCACTTCAAGCCATACAGTCTTCTCGTGGAGGGAGCTCTGGACTGGAGGATGGTCTCCGTGACCTCGGACCAGAGACCAGATTCTATGAGCTGGGCCCCCTCAGGAGCCAAGCCCACAGCTTCCACAACTCCGGGCGAGGGTGGTATATCGTGCCCCCTGCTTGGGCAATAGGTCGCTTTGTTTCTGTTGCGCTCTGTGCTGTGAGGAGCTCGTAGACGGCCAAGACTGCTCCCGCCCAGCAGTCTCGGAGACCATAGATCGGCGAGGAAGATCTGCTGCCTCTTTCTTTGCCTCCTGAAACCTCTCGACGACCGAGGTGACCGAGTCGCCGAAGAGGCCAGAAGGCTAGAGCGCAGCGTCCAGCAAGACAGTTCTATCCGTCACGCGTGTCAGATAGATTCGGTCAGAGATGCCTCTCCGAAGAGACAAATCTGTAGCCCCGCGCAGTTCTCGAATTGCATCAGCGCTAACTTCATCACTATCATCCAGGTCCCTTAGCCTGATATGCTTGCAGTCTAGACATAGTGTGCAAGCATGCTTCAGCCTGACCTGCTGCCGAATACGCTTTACCCACCAGCGTTGATGTAGCTTTAAGAGGCTTGGTGGGTAACGTCAGGGATTGTAGTGACGATGCTAACTTGGGGGAGAGATAGTGCAAGCGTCTCTTCAGCCCGAGGCCTCGTCACGTAGCCATGTTGTATCAGCCTCATAATATTACTATAGTTAGAGGTCTGTGGGCTGAAGATACGATATGACATGGGTTTCTTCCACAATCTCAACACCTCAGTGGAGGAAGTGATCTAGATGATAAATATCTCTCATCTAGCAAACTTTTCTTTTGAACCTCTTGTTTCTCGGCTGGCCAATCGATGTTTAATTTAGCAACAGCACGAGTCACAACCTCTATAAGCTCCTCGTATGCAGGGGTATGAGGTGGCGAATCCTCAGTATCCCCTGCATCAATGCTAACAACATCCTCAGAACTGGATACTTGTAGCTCTGCTTCTCCCTGAGAGAAGGCACTAGATCTGGCAGGTGAAGGCTGAGATATGGCTGGGCCCGAGATATGGCTCAAGCCCTGAGATATGGCTCAAACCCCTCTGCCAAATCCATCTGCGAACCACACGATCTAAGTCGCTGTTCTGTCTCAGCAGAAGCGGGACCCGAACCGTGAGGAACGCGTGCCGAAGCGCCCTCCTGGAAGAACGCTCCTCACGGACAGCTTTTCGCAATGCTCATAGTCAGCCCCCTTGAGAACTGACTGGGCATGCTCCACTCCCAAACAAGCAACGCAAAGCTTGTGTGTATCCCCACCTGTTAGGAAACAAGGGCAGGGAAAAGCACATGGCTTAAACTGCTGCTTATGTGTATGTGACAAACAACACCAAATAGACTATGACAGTTCACAGAGAGCGGTTGCTGAAGACACAGAAGCTAGCACGGTCTGAGTCCGGTTATGTGTATAGTTTCCTGGTCTGTGACGTCACCCGCCTATGACGTCTTGTCACACCATTGGACTGATTTCACACGTGCTTCACGTAGCAATCACACAGAGGCGTTCCCACAGCGTCTTGACGCAGCTCTAGTTTCCTTGAAAGGGAACTATGCTAAACGCCTGCTTTTCATCACGGTCCCCATCTGCCATAACGCTCAAATCCTGTACTCGTGTACGGTACACATTCAAAAATTATCTCCTGACAAATTTGATGTCAGATGCTATTGTCCCAGTGACGTAAGCATGAAAAACCATAGAAACCATCAGATCTTTTTACTCCTGTCATGTTCAGTGGCGGCTGGCTGACATTTTTGAGTAGGCTGGGTATTCACTGCGATTTGGCTAGCTACTTTTCTTGCATACAACATTTTGCCAGTTTTCTGCCATCATTTAGTGTACATGTGCTGCAGTGTTTGCAGACACTGGAATTGGTCTGTAAAGCGTGCTTGAATGAGAAGTCAGATAATGTTTGATTTAGGATGCCTAGACCAGTGGTTCTCAACTGATGGGCCACGACCCAAAATGAGTCCCAGAATAAATAAAATGCAAAAAAAAAAAAAAGGCTTATAAAGGAAGAGGAAACACCTCTCATATTTGTGATTGTTGACGCTAGGGCTGGGCGATTTAAATCGTGAGATTGTTATGCGCATCTCGTCAGTAAAGCCGGTTCCTTGATTAGTAGTAAATCGCCATCACCTGCTTTCAGATGGAGCGGCATTTACTACAAAGAGCCGTAGTTAACTGACAAGCTGAGCCATATCGCATTAATTATCGCTGGCGATACGTCCGCGATTTTAATGCGATATGGCTCAGCTTGTCAGTTAACTACGGCTCTTTGTAGTAAATGCCGCTCCATCTGAAAGCAGGTGATGGCGATTTACTACTAATCAAGGAACCGGCTTTACTGACGAGATGCGCATAACAATATCATGATTTAAATCGCCCAGCCCTAGTTGACGCCCGTCCGACCAAACATGCATTTTGGCACATTATACGCCAAATGATACAGATGCCAACATGACATGCCTTCATCCTCCAAAACTACAAAAGGAAAAATAAATTATGATTAAAAAAACCCCACACAGTCTACATTAAATACAGGTATTTGTTCTGAACATAATTGTCAATTCTCTTATTTATGTGCTCCTATGTCATGTTCAGTGGCGGGACATTTTTAAGGAGGCTGAGGTGGACATTAATTAGCTATGATAAAGCAATATTAGACTTGGGTTTATCACAGTTTTTGTGATAAATACACTCCTATACGTGGATAATATAAAGACTTGACTGACCGCACCAATTTATAAATGGTCCTGTCATACAAATATCCACTCGCTTTGAGGTCCTTCAGTAATTTGGATTCCATTGATATTTTGGCCAAACGGGAGAGCCGCTCTTCAGTTTTTGTTTTTAGTCTTTTGATAATCTACACCTGCAAATTCAGCGAGGTTTAGCTTCTCTCATAACCAATGGAAGGCTTGCTTCAGTGTGATAACGACAGCTAATTGGTTTTAGGAATGACAGATCAACGCTTTTGATTGTAATTGGTTATTTTTGTGGAACAAATTTCGGTTTGTTACATATTCCCTGTGTGGATTCCTGGACTTTTATGTTGAAGTGTTTCCTGTTTCTTGTGCCATGCTTTGTAGTCTGTTTGTAGTCCTCAATGGGCCAAGCTCCGTGACTGTATAAACATAAGTCCAGGAATCCACAAAAATGAAAATAAAATATTACTCTTTATTATGGTCATCATCATCAAGTTATGATCAATTTTGTAAGAATATGATTACACTAAATGTTTATATTATTGTTTACCTATGATCAGGTAAAATGTGGGTCGTGAAGCACCACTGAGAACTGCTGGCCTAGAGTATGCAGTGTGTGTGTGTGTGTGTGTGTGTGTGCTGTTCTTATAGTGTGCTTCTCTCACAGGAACCATAATGTGCTGCATCAGTTCTGCTGTCCTCCATCTGGAAGCAGCAGTCCTTCAAGATAGCAGGAATAACATCTCCTGTCCAGCCAAGGATCTGCCCTCTCTCACAAAGCGTTCTTCCAAAAGAGCTACATGCACTCATCCCTCCCTCCATCCATCCTTCCGTCTGTCCGTCTCCTGCGGGAACGCTGTGTTCCTCTGGGGAATAAACATCACTGTGTAGGACAGATGGGAATCTTTCTGCAGTAGTTCATTTAAAAGTTCAGTCCGTGAACACTGGAAGAACACAGTGATAGTGCTAGAACTGAATCATGCAGTTTAATGAGTGTTTAACCACAAACGTGTTCCTCTAATACAAAGATACAGAACAGAGTGTATTTCGGAGAGTGTGGAAGAGTGAAAAAGCAGTTTCATTCAGTACTCGGAGTGATGCATGACATGAGAAAGCAATATCTACCTAAATATCAATTACTGTATCACGACTGTATTTGCGTTGTCTGATATCAGTAGCTTATTGTCTTGAACATGTAACAGGATTCAAATTAAAAATTTTGTTTTTGACCCTCTTGTATATGATTTTTCTTTTACATCTGTGCAATATTATGAAAAATATTACAAAACCGTTTGCATCCACTTTTTGGAGTTATGACAACTTCTAATGAAATTACTAAACCAACAAGCTACATTGAGTTAGATGAACTTAATTATTTGTAGCATGAACACACATCTTTAAGTTAATTACTTAAAGGCACACTCTGCAGTTTCCGTTTTTCTCAAACAGCGCCCCCTAGAGTCAGTAACGTTACTGTCGTAAATACCACTCACGCAGAGCCATCTCTCTTTTCCTTGACTCTTCCGACCTCGCTTTCATCGTTTTCTTCGTCGACTCTGCCATGATTCACGTCTGAAATGCCTGCTAGTGTCTTCCATAGAGGCTGCTTCAAAGCAAGTCGTGATTCTCGCGACATTTGTCGGGGTGCCACCTCTCAAACCTGCATTGCTGGTTGCTCCCCAATCAGTTTGGGTGACTTGTGTGAATCGTGCAGATCCGAAGAGTTTTTTTTTTAAGGAGGGGGGGGGGGGGGGGTTGAGAGGGTCTGATTATAATTTAACCGTTAATTTTACTGTTATTAAACAGTAATTCTGGATTGCGTCCACCAACAAGTAAATAGGAAATAAGCGAATCAGAACACTGCGCGCCAAACCAGCAGTATGTGCGCAAGCGTGAACCACTAGTGTTTCTGTCTCACTCTGGATCTGCCACTGCATCACATTTCTCTCTGCGTGGCGTGGAGTGTCCGTTTTTATGTCGGCTCTCATGTTAACTGGTTAGAGCTTGTGTTAGAGCACAATGCCTGCGTGACAGACACACTTCTCGAGCCACGCCGAAACCGCGTGCTAGAAATAGAACCGCAACCGACGCCTATTTTTCACGCGACACGCAAGAGTGTTGGAAGTTTTCAGACAAAATAGAAGGCGCAAATACATATTAATAAATTACATTTTGATGCTTGAAAGTCTCTCGGTTTTGACAAATGCATATATAATTGTAATTTAAAAAATAGGCCTAATTATCGATTTTCAAATATTGTCCCTGTCAATAGGCCTACAGAACGAAATATTCTGTAGCCTATTTTGTCGTCAATACTGCCGACGTTGTCTTTGCTGTATCAGGCTATATATATTATATTTAACATCCAAATGTAGATGGTCTGTTGGCGCACAGAGCCACGCAGTCGCAGACAGGCAGCACGTGAAGTTCGTGAACACCGATTTCCCTTTTCTTTCTTATCTATTTGTGTTTGAACCGACATGTGCACGAAAAAATAAGCCAGTGTCCGTCTCACTCTCAACGAGTTTCCCCGTAAACGCAGTCAAAATAAAACGGATGCGTGTCATTACCGGTATTAGATATGTGCATTCGTCTTAAAGGGACAGCACCCAATATACCTGCAGCTGTTTGTGTCACCAAAGTTAATCAAACAACAAAAGAGAAAGAGAAAAATCACGTTTTGTCAAAAGATAAACTGTATTAATACTTAATACAGTTAATTTACCTGAAAAACAAAGCACTGCTTTATTTCTCGTGTATTTGTGTTTTATTGTATTTATATTTGTATTTTGTTTATTAGTTTCTATGCAGATGCACTAGGCCTACCCTACACAATTACCCCAATCATCCTAGAATTATTCATTCTTTACAAAAAGAGCTTTTCAAATCATCAGGTGAAATCGTTTTCAGGAAGTAGCAGTAAAGCAAGAAGAAGAAGTGCAAGATAGTTTTTCTAAATTTCATTTGACTCTATGTGCCTATAGGGGTGGGTTGGGGATGGTGGCAATGTAGTATCTGGATATTTGCCGCGGGACGAGGGCTTCGATTACCTCTCTCTTTTTTGACCATACATGTGTTTGCACCCCTGTATATTAAGCTACAAATCTTGCATAGTGTGCCTTTAACTACTTGAGTTGGAGCCATGGAACCAATTAATCTTATCTATTTCAGTTCAAATCCACAGCTATCTTATTTTTGTTTGAAGCTATGTTTCTGTTTGAAACATACTCCTGTTTTTATCGTTACATAATGCATTAGGTATGTTTTGCATGCTGGGAGCTGCATGGGATGCTGGTTTGCTTCATGTTTGCAGGAGTGCCTGTGGACCAGCGACACCAGATCAGTTTTGACTGAGAACAGCATGACTAGGCTGGACCAACGTGGAACTCATGCTGGTTTATGCTGTATTGTTCAGCAGGGTATCAACAGACAGCCAATCACGTGCCTCATATATTTACGCACTTTGGACCGACACTGAAACACCATGCGTTGTATAAACAATATTTTCAGCGTTTAAGGGGGAAAATGTCAATTGAAGTGAGGATGAGTCTGTTTTATTTTTACCTTTATAGTCCGAAAAATCCATTCAGGAAAAAAGTTATTATGAGGATGTGCAATGCCTTTATGTAAACAGGTCACTTGATGTGTTTGCTCAATATCTAACCCAGGGTTTAGGAATGTACCATGTGAAACTCAGGTTAAGTATAAGCAGTGTGAAGCGTGAAACAATATACCCCAGGATAGTGTTACCCAGGGTTTGGAATGACCCAGGGTTAACTATTTCAAGTGTGAAAACACCTTCTATTGCCTCTAGTGGACGACACAGACCATTACATCAAGATCTTGGCTCCGTTCCAGTTCACATATTTCTAAGAATGAAAAGTATGTTATGTGCTGATGCATACTTCGTACATTTAACAGCAATGGCATGCTGTCCAGGAAGCTTTGACGTCCAATACACTATGATTTGGAGGGATGGATCTTTATGCAAGATGGTGTATGGCAGGCCATCTGTCAGCTTCATCGTTTATTTGTGTTTTATCATTATTTTGTTGAACTTTTCTAATTCAACACATTTCTACACTTTTGACTTATGATTGGGTTCAGTTACTATGATCAAATGAACTGTGGATGTATTCCCCAAGGTTCTGTCCTCGGTCCTACTCTCTTTTCTCTGTATTTGCTCCCGTTGGGTTGCATTTTTAGGAACTACTTTCCATTGTTTTTCCAATGACACTCAATTGCACTCACTATTAAGGCATTCTACCAACTCATTGGACTCTTTATTAGTGTTTCTAAAAGATATAAAAAATTGGATGGCATTACATTTTTTAAAGTTAAATGAGGACAAAACAGAGGTCTTTTTCTTTGGACAAGTAGATGGCTCTATTAAGGCCCTTTTAAATTCAAGCACCTAAAATGTCGGTAAGGGATTTAGGCTTTTTAATTGATGATAACTTAAAAATGTATAAGCAAAATAATTAAACCTTTTCCACCAAATTCAGACTTTGAAAGAGTTTTTCAAACTTACATCCTTTCATGGTCAGATTTCTGTAACTCTCTGTATATTTTGGCATTCCCTCTGCATCCCTAGCAAGACCACAAACAGTGCAAAATGCTGCGGCGAGGTTTGAAGAGGCTAAAGAAACACAAATCTATTATTCTGGTATTAGCCTCTTTACATTGGCTCCCAGTCCAATAATCTTTCAATAATAATAAATAATAAAAAGAATTGGTGAAAAAAACAAGACAAGATATTTGGGACACACTACTCGATCTCTATTTGACTATATTGGGTGGACAGGTAGTGAACTGATATTCAGCCCTTCTTTCTAATATCCTGGGGCTTCATTTATTAAAGAGTGCGTAGAATCCCAGCTAAAAGTGAACGTACACCAGCACCAGTACGCCAGAGTTTTATTTTATTTTTTGGCCCTGATAGTATGTGTGTGTATGTATGTTTTATTGTACGTTGGTATTGTCTGTGTTATTTTATGTTAGTGTTGACCTGCCAGAGGACTGCGGATGAAAATTAGCATTTGGCTAAATCTGGTACAATGCATGAAATGGAAACATTTATGTTAAAAATTGTACATGGTCCCTTTATAAATAATAAAAAAAAAAAAAAATGTAAAAAGCCACGACAGGCGTACGCAATCAAAGATTGAGATTTATAAAACCTTGCATACGCACACCTGCATGCATTTTTCCCTTTATAAATCACAGTCTACCTGAGAATTTACACGCGTGGAAAAGTCTCACACACCGGCCTTTCCACGCACACAATCAGCCATAATTAGTCAATGCAAATCACCTCATGAATGGCCATGCATATTAAAATGAGCCAGCTAATCAAGGGTTAACCCTCCACCCACCCCGAGATCATTAGAAATGGAAGTTGAGGTAATTCAATTGATGTATTTCTGTTTTATCATTTAATTTCTTCATCTGCCGTCAGTCCCTCAGCTCACCACCGGTGTCTCCAGAATGTCCGTACGCATGGGTCAGAGTCTGTGTACAGGTGCGCAGATTTATTTTATAACTCAGAACTTTAGCGTTCGCCTCTTCCAGGGCCTGTTTTGTGTGACACAACGGTTATAAATGAGACCCCAGGCCCCATGATCTGAATAATGAGCATTTTGAGGGTTACTTGAGCTTTACTGGTGGGTCTTATGGACACACCGCCGTTGAGAAACGCTGGTTTAGTGTACCTGTCTCTTCTCGCTGCAGTGGAGTTAAAACACAGCGTGATTTATGTACATGACATCATAGCATTGAGGACGAGGGAGTCCCTCCCTCCACCAGGGCATCGCCAGCAAACCATCTGCAAGTTCAGTAGTGATGTTGTTGCCAGGCAACCGGCATTCAGCATGTATAGGTGCAGATCTGCTCATGGATGCCGTGGGTGAGATGCACTCGCTGGGAACAGTTTAGGAAAAGCCTGCAGCGAGGAGCACCTGTGCTCTGGAAGTTCCCCGTGTGGATCGAGTCTCAGTGATCTACAGTGAAGACGCTGGTGCAGTGAGGCTGACCTGACCTGGTTTCCTCATCAAGAGGATCCTCTCGGTGTGTGTGCCTGAGCTCTCGAGGATGCGTTCGGCCCGTCGGACAGCAGTCGGCGTGTAACATGCTGTAACAGGGATGTCCTCCGCTGCATTGCATCTCTCGGGTGGAAGCGAAGCTTGATCAGTTTGCTGAACACCCAGCCCTGAAGATGTGACTGAACACCCAGCCCTGAAGATGTCCAGATTTAAAGCTCTGTGTTTGGATTACTGGCAGGTTTTGTGTCTGCAGCCCAATAGCACGTTCTTCAAAAGGTAAGTGTGAGTTGTCTATGGTAAATCATAAACATTTTATGTGCTAACAGCAGAAACAGAATTTATATTCAACATGGTGATGACAATTCCCCCTATTCATTTTTGGTGTGTGTGTGTTTTAATCATTTATTAAAATGACTTTTTCACTAATGTCACCTTGGCCGTGTGAGTTACTGGTTGACGTTAAGCAATAGACCAATAGCTATTGTTTTCAGCTGGTTGTGGTTGGGTGTAAGGCTGTCCTTCTAAAATCTTGGAAATAGTTAATTCAGTAATTTAACAGTATTAACGTTATTGTTATCAAGGTTACGGCAATGATAGCGAGTATAATGTAAGATTTGACATGAAGCGTTCGGAGACCTCGATCAGAAAGAGTGTGTGTCGGTGGTGTTGAGGAGCACAGTTCGTGTCGGCTCATATTCAGCTCTGACTCCGTGCCGGAGCGCAATTCACACTTTTCATCTTCCAGTCAATTCCCTATGGATAACTTCCAGGCTCGCCCTACATATCTTCTCATTGAATATGCGGTTTAACTCTGAAATATATCACATGGGTAGCAACACAAAAAGGGCTGTTTCTGGAGATCTCCCGTCCTGCAGAGTTCAGCTCCAGCCCTGATCTCACACACACACACACACACACACACACCTGTGCTCCTGCAGATCTTCATGAGCTGGTTCAGGTGTGTGTGAGATGACATAGCAAACGTGCAGAACTAAAACTCCATAATACTGCACATTAGGAGAAAATGTTCTACTGTATATGGAAGCCTGCCTAATGAAGCTCTGATTAAACGTGCGTGTGTGCGTGTGTGTGTGTGCGTGTGTGTGTGTGTGTGTGTGTGTGTGTGTGTGTGTGTGTGTGTAAGAGCACCTCAAGTGCTCCAGTGATGTGGGGCTGTAGACAGGGATATAGAGGTCACATCCTCACACAATGCTTTTTCTTCTTCTATAATAGTTAAGTTTGGTACAACAGTTACTACCACGGTGTATTTATTGTTTACATCACAGTTAATTAGAATGCTCATTTTTGTGCATAATAATGAGAGTTTGGGGCGGGTGGGTCTAACGGTCACGGAAAGGCTGTCCTTCAGACAGGAGCCTCTGTGCGGTAGATGATGTGCTGGAGAAGGAACATGCGGCGTGACACCGGAGACCTCAGATAACTTGATCTGCTCTGATCTGAGACAGCAGACAGCATTACTTATTTACTGGCCGTCCCGACCCCAGCAGACTCACACACTCGCAGACTCGCAGACCCACAGATGGTCCTGACGGTCCTGACGGCTGCTGTGTTCTGCTGGACTTCACGGGTCTTCTCTGAGCTCCTGTGTGCTGCCTCGGCTGTGCGTGAGTGTGCCTCTCTTTCCTTCATCTAACACACACTCATGCTCTGAGAAATGCTGAACTTCACAGACTTGAGGATCATGAAAAACAGTGTTCAGAGTTTTTAATTCATTGAGGTAATGAGGTTAGTGAAGACATTAAAGTCTAAAAACCGTAGTGGGACGAGCCACCAAACACTGCTGTCGTGCAAATGAGCGGCCAGAACACATTAAGTGTTTTCTGTTAGAACGGTGTCGTGTTAGCGGACCCTAAGTTAATCACTAATGATCGTTGCGACAGAAGTGAATCAATCAAAATAAAAAATAAATAAAAAACTTTAGCTGGACAATAACTTTATTCTAGAGCTGCTGTAAAGCCTAAACAATCTCTGTTACTGTAATCTCCGATTATCACTGTAAAGCTGATTTGATACAATCTATATTGTTAAAAGCGCTGTATAAATGAAGGTGACTTGACTTGACTTGACTTGTGAGTGTGTGTGTGTGTGTGTGTGTGTGTGTATGTGTGTGAGTGTGTGTGTGTGTGTGTGTGTGTGTGTAATGGAATGGCCGCTGTAGGCTGGAGTAGATTGTTTCCAAATGAACAGAGGCGGTCAGGTGTTCCAGCTCTCCATACATTATTGACAGTCCTCAGATAAACTCCATCCACGCGCTGCTGATAGCTTAGGTTTTTATGGTGCAAGGTCACATATTGTCCAAAGGTTTTTTTTTATTATTTTATTTTAATTTATTTTTTACATACAAGCAGGCCTTGAACCTTGTGATTGCAGAAAATGTTTCCCATCCAGCTTCTGGCCAGACTCAACCCTGCTAAGCTTCAGTGCAAAACCAGCCGAGAGCTGTTCATTTACTTCCACTAGTTCAAGAAATAGATGAAATGGCAGTTGTGTGAATATGGAGCCAATAAAGTTTCCATATTCAGCTGGAAATAATCGTTCTGGAAGTGATTCCAGTGATACTGTTGCTCTGTGCTGTAATGTTATACCTGTGGCAGGGACTCTGCTATTCTTCTACATTCAGATTGATTTTATAGGGTGATGGCACGCGAGGAGCAGTGATGGCCGTTCATGATGATTCGTCAATCTGTCTAAGAGTTTTGATGCGGGCTGTTAGGCTACGCACCTCATTATACCTCAAATAACTTCTCTACACAAGTTGTGTTGTGTGTAATGTTACCCAGATGCTGCAGTGATTTGATGACTTTGATTTGATTTCGTTTAGCAAAATGAAACTGTCATTTTGATCATTTGAGTTAAAATGTAATTTTTCAATAGCTAATTTCTCAGAACATGTCCACACAATCTTTGATCATATTCCAAATTAGGAAGTCATTATAATGCAGCCAGAGGTAAATTATGAGGATGATCAGCGCAATGAATGAATCTTTGACGAGCAACCCATCACCATCACAGAGACACTTTCACCACAGAGATACCCAAGAAAAGTTACAGATAAAAGAAAATATTTAATTTCAGTCATGTTCACAAATAGTGAGAAATAATATTAATCTGTCCAACTGTCCAGTGTTGCTTATACAGTAGGCTGTAAAAACACATGAAACGATCATGACTATGCAACCTTTGCAAAGAATCCGCTATCAGAGAACAGATGTAGGATACAAAAGAACATGTACAATAAATGGTTTAGTTTTGCTTTTATAAATTGAGCATGCATGATAATATTACAAATAAATACATTTTCCTAAGCTGATTTGTGTTAGGCCAATCTGAAAGATTATACAGCAGATTATTTTTTTATTTTGGTCATCAACTTGTGTTCAAGTCAAGTCACCTTCATTTATATAGAGCGTTATACAATACAGATTGTATCAAAGCAGCTTTACAGAGATAACAGGAAATTAATGCAACAGAGAGTGTTTCGGCTGTAGAAGAGAGTCACTGTCCAGTTTAAGTAAGTTTTTGATTGATTCATTTCTGGTGTAAAAATCTGAAAACAGAAAACTTGTTTTGCGTTCTGGCCGTTCATTTAAACGACTACGGTATTTTGGTGGCGTGAGAATGCAAAGTTTTGAAAACAATACCGTTATCATCTATGTGTAAACTTTAAAACGTTAATCTGTGTAAACGGTGACGACGTGCTCACTATATGTTTAGTCTATAGGCATGTGCGTTTGAATGCGTATGTGTGCAGACGCGTAGTCTTTCTCTATTAAGTGACATCGCCAATAACTTGTCTGGCATGCATAATACAGCGTTTTTAGTCATTTCCGCAGATTCATGTGCACAGGAATCATTTTGATAATGTTTTCAGGTGTACAGGGGAAAAGAAACATTTGTCGTGAAAAAAAGAAAGACACTTTTGTCGTGGCGATGAGGCCTTCACAGGGGATGATGCTTGACACGGTCTCTGCTGACATTCAGGGATGCGTTGTCATCATGTCCAGGCGCAGGTCCACCATCTGATCTGGACACGTCCCGGATCCGGCGGACTGCAGTAAACCTCAGAATAAACAGAGAGACTAACATTAGCGTAGATGCCATTCTTCTTATGATGTAGGCCTAACGAGTACATCGGGTGTTATAGGAAGTGTTCCTGGTTCCGGCTGACCTAATCTATGCAGCCTTACAATCATTTTACATGATTTGAATAATAGAAATTGATAATGTATTATGTGTATGCCAGGTTAAAGAGATGCGTTTTTAGATTTAAACTGACAGAGTGTGTCTGCTTCCCGGAAAATCTTAGGAAGACTGTTCCAGAGTTCAGGTGCTAAATAGGAAAAAGATCTACCGCCAGCAGTCAATTTTGATACTCTAGGTATTAGTAACTGGCCAGAGTTTTGAGATCGCAATAGACGTGAAGGACTATAATGCGTTAAGAGCTCGCTCAAGTACTGCGGAGCTAAACCATTTAGTGCTTTGTAAGTCATCAGCAATATTTTAAGCAGTTTCGAGCAGCTGCGTTTTGGACCAGCTGTAGTTTGTTTATTAAGCGTGCGGGGCAACCACCCAGTAGAGCATTACAATAATCTAGCCTTGAGGTCATGAACGCATGAACTAATTGTTCTGCATTTTTCATTGAAAGCATATGGTGTAATTTAGATATATTTTTAAGATGAAAAAAAATGCAGTTTTACAGATACTAGACACGTGACTTTCAAATGAAAGATTGGTATCAAAGAGCACAATTTCTGAGAACTACAACGAATGGGCTCGTTTGGACTACAGCGCGTTTTTTTCGGATTTTATGAAGTCACAATGTTACTCATTTAAATAATCCTGCCAACGGAAAATGCAAGAAAAGGTGCGAGGCCTGGTTGAGCTGCATTAGAGAAGACAGTGTTGTCACTATGTCAAAGAGACACTGTTTTTCCACAACATTTCCAAAACTTTTTTTTTTTACTTTTCTAAGGCTGACAAACTAAGAGTGGTTCAAATGTATTTTAAACAATGTTTCTGAACATTATAACCCCAACGTTTGTCGGTGTGCTGCACATTTTAATGCAGCTACGCACAAAAGCTTCTCCTGAAATGGATAATTTTCCATTTTGTCGAGACAATCTGATGTTTGTGAATCACAACTTTAAAGTATGTCTTATTATTTCTAGTAGTGTTTTCTATTAACAGCTCCAACTATAAGTTTTATGTAGTTGCTATGATGTAAAAGAAGGGAAAAGCTTTGCCTCCGCTAGCCTGCTAACTAACATCACAGTATTGATGTAGTGTTTACTGTAGCTTTTGTAAGCTCTTGCTCTTGTAAGACGGTTCACCGCCCCTTAGGAAAATGATCCATGATTTTGTGATCGATTACTGTTTGTATTACCTTAGTTTTCCGACAAGTATCATGATCATGGTGTATAACTTCGTTTCTAAACGTATAAGAAAATTACCAAAACCATACCACTCTGAAACATCCTGTGAAATCCATGGTTGCAAAGTCCCGGCTTGAAATCCGTTCTGCACGATCCTTAATATTTACACATGACCAGATGAAACTCGTTGTTATGGTAAGGGGCGTGACATTTCCCGAACACACGCTAACCGGTGCCAATCACAACACACTGGGCCAGCCAACCAATCACAGCACATTTCGTATTTCGGAAGGAGAGGCTTCATCGAAACAGGAACTAAACGACGCATTCGAGACAGACTGTAGAGAGAGGTGCTGTAATAATGTAAAATATGTGAAAAATAATGTTTTTTTAACAATCGTGCATGAAAGTATATTCGAGTACACCTCAAAAACTAAATCAAGACTTCATAAAAGGGCATAATAGGACCCCTAAAATGACCCTCCAGCAGGGTAGTAATATGCTCCTCATTTTACTCTCTCTGCTATTGACATATCTGACCCAACTACAAACTCTCCACTGATGTCTGTGATAAAGGGATGTGCGCTCAACAAGCTTGCACATCTCTCACACACACACACACACACACACACACACACACACACACACACACACACACACACACACACACACACACACACAAAACAATGAGACATTTCTCAAAATATCTTTTTAAGTTTAACAGAAGAAAGTCATATTTGGAACGACATGAGGGTATGATGTCAGAATCTAAATTGTTTAGGTGAACTTCAGCTTTAAGATCAATGTGTCTCTGCCGTGGTCTAGACCCGCCACTGCCGAGTGTGAGCTTCAGATCTTCCTTCTGTATTTCATTCTATATGAGCCATAAAAGCCTGATGTATTAAACATGATTATTAGATTTGTTTTATATAATTTGTCTAAAGGTTTAATAAACTGTTTTTTCTGAGTACTTTTTCATATGTCAAGTTTACAGGGTTAAGTGTCTTGGATGAAAGTTTCTCTATTGAACCAGCAACTTCATTACTCTGCACCACTGTTGTTCAGTGCTGGAAACTAGAGCTCAAATGTGATATTGTTGCCCCATCTTCCCCATCTACTGGTACAAACACTCTTACATAAGCTGCTGATGACCAGTGGAAGTGTTGGGTGTTCAGTCAGAGGGGAAATGTGATATTCTCATGAATTATTCAGTGTCATCTCTCCTACAGGATGAACCGAATCAAAACCAGTTTTGCTTATGAGAAAAAGCCCAAAGGCTCAAAACATTGGCATCAAGTCCAGTATGACAGCAGAAGAGATCTCTGAGATAAGCTTGTGTCTGTCAGTTCTTATTGACCTGATTAGAAGTGGTGGGAAAAACTTTGTAATAAATGTTTTGATCATAATAATTCATAGTAATTCAATGATCATAATATTTGTTTTCATAATCATGATTCTATTCATTCAGGTTTCATAACCCTCAACCTCACCGCATAAAGTAATTAATAACTGTACCTACAACTACTATAAGTACATCCAAAAGATGAGCGGGTTTGGGTAACTCCTTCAAGATGACTGGGAAACAACAGGCATTTGTGCAGGATTGGGACTAAACCCTGCAGACAGTGACTCCTGCGTTCATGTCGAGTGGTAAAAGTTCAAACGTTTGGGGGTCATTAAGGTTTTTATTTATGTATTTGATTTTTTGGTAACACTTTACAATAAGGTTTATTAGTTAACTACTTTAGTTCACAAACTAAGAATGATAAATACTTCTACAGCATTTATTAATCTTAGTTTGTTAATTTCAACATTTACTAATACATTATTAAAATCAAATGTTGTATTTGTTAACATGAGTTCATGCACAGTGAACTAGCATAAACAAATAATGAACAGATAATGAATCTTATTGTAAAGTGTTACCAATTTGTTTTTGTTTTTTTGGAAAGAAATTAATACTTTTATTCAGAAGGAATGTTACAAAAGATTTCTATTTTAAATAAATGCTGTTCTTTTGAACTTTCTATTAATTAAAGTACCCTAAAAAATACAATCTATCACAATTTCCACAAAAATATGAAGCAGCACAACTTTCAACATTGATAATAATAATAATGAATGTTTTTTGAGCATCAAATCATCATATTAGAATTATTTCTGAAGGATCATGTGACACTGAAGACGAGTAATGATGCTTAAAATTCAGCTTTGATCACAGGAATAAATTATACTTTACTATATATTCACATAGAAAACAGCTGTTTTACATTGTAATATTTCACAATATTTCTGTTTTTACTGTATTTTTGCAGCCTTGGTGGGCATAATAGACTTCTTTCAAAAACAGTAAAATCTTGCCGACCCAAACATGTGAATGCTCGTGTTTATATTTTAACTCAGCTTGTTACACCTGTCAGGTTTGTTGTATTATATGGACTCTTATTTTGACATTCTGTTCTGTTTCCTTTAGTTCCTTTTTCCCTGTTCTGTGTAGTTTCGGTTTCCTTGGTTACTGATTATGTTCTCATTTGTTTCTATTAGTTTCACCTGTGTCTGGTTGAGATTCCCTTGTTCTACCCCTGTATTTATAGCCCTGTGTTTCAGTTGTTCGTGGTCGGTTCTCACGTCTGCATATAATGCTTTTCCTTTTCTCCTGTGTGTTTTAGTGTTTTGGTTTAATAATAAAGACTGTTTATTTTTAACTCTAATGTTGACCATCAAGCAGCACTGAAACACGTGGCATTGTGTTTGTGTTGAGGTGGACTGATGCTGTTGTTGGGTCTAGCTGGTCTCAGACACCACATGTGTTTTGAGTGAGGCACTTGTGATTTCTTCCGTCAGTGAGTGAGTTTGTGTGTGTGTGTGCGTGTGTGCGTGTGTGTGTGTGTGTGTGTGTGACTTAAATATATATGCTAAATTTATACTGTGGCCTCCAAAAAAGTATTTATAAACTTAGGCCACATTAGATATCGAATATCAAACAGAGAAGATGTTGATTTGACTCAAACAGCACAGACTCCAGACAGGAAGAGATCGCTTGTTCAGGGCTGACAGCAGAGGAATATCTGCTTTACTGGCTGATATTTGTGAAACCAGTGTTTTCATATTTACAGAGGATATTAGATTGGATTGGATTGATTGGATTGGCTATTGCTATATCAGATAAAACTGCAGCATTAAATGGATTTTGTGACATCTGACTGTCAAGTCAAGTCACCTTTATTTCTATAGCGCTTTTTACAGTACAGATTGTTTCAAAGCAGCTTTACAGAGATAACATGAAAATAATACAACAAAGTTTGTTTCTGCTGTACAGCAGATCTAGAAGAAAACAGTGTCATACTGTGGAGCTGTTTTCATTATCAAGTTGGATTCTTTAGAGGATGGATATTCTTTCACTTTTTTTCTTTACTTCACTTAAGTTCCCTGGTGAAAAAAAAATGCGGGCGTGCATTAATGTGTGCTAATGTTAAAGTGTGTTAATGATTAGTTAACTTTAACTTGTTAACTAGAACTATTTTGAAACAACTCATTTTGTACTAAGTATATTTTAGTTGTAATTAAATTGTAGTGTAAAACAAATTGCACACTTTGTCTTCAATAACAAATGCACAATAATAGACAATTAATGCTTAGTTATACTTTGTTCAAAATACTATTGTATACTATAATGAATTTTGAAAGTATACTTTTATGCATTGTTACAGTGATCATTTCCAGCACACAGTTAAAATATACCTAAAATATATTTTTATTAAAGTGCAAATAAATACACTTTTAAAAAATAAGATGAATTTTCACTTCAAGTATATTTTTTCTAAAATATACTAAAGTACAATTATTTAAAATTGTGTCAAAAGTTGTATTGTGAAAATAGGTAAAAGCATGATGCTAATATACTTTTAATATATTTAAAGATATTTTAATATATGCAATTTTTGTTAGTATATTTGCACTATACTATTGAAAAGGGGAATATATTTCAAATACAATAAAGTATACCTTTTTTCCACTAGGGTTCACCTGCCCATCCAGGCCTAGCGAATGGATTTGGCTTGCTGCCCTTGCAGGAAGGGTCCCTATTTAGTCACCCTCATGCCTTTAAACCTATACATGATTTTTATTTTTTCATGCCAGATACTGTAAGTGATATAGCGGAATATCCAGAATATATTTTCCATAGAATGAAAGTGAATTGGAGCTGTTAGTCTAAAATTATTCCACGTCCAATAACGATCCACTTCCCTGAAGTTCCCTCTCTTGGGTTGGCTTTGACTGTGTTTCTCCTGAATCCATGAGTCTTGCTATTCCAGCTGATATATGATGCTGTCAAAACTCTGCTGTTGTTTTTAGTTAACTGTTAGTGAAAAAGGGTAGAGGTCAAATGTTCTGCAGGAATGCACATGAACATAGTGACACAGTCTGTCGTGTTTATGTTTAGTTTAAAAGGACTTTTGGTTTGTTTTTGTCTTTTCCTGCATTTCCCATTATTGGCCGGCTCCTAAAGTCAGTCACCTTCATTTATATAGCCTTTTAACAATATGAATTGTTTCAAAGCAGCTTTACAGTGATAATAGGAAATTACAGTAACAGAGATGGTTTTGGCTTTATAGCAGCTCTAGAATAAAGTTATTGTCCAGCTAAAGTTAGTTTTGATTGATTCACTTCCGTTGCAAAGATCATTAGTTATTAACTTTGGGGACACCGACACCGTTTTAACTGGAAACAGTAAACTTTTAATGTGTTCTGGCCGTTCATTTGCACAACAGTGTTTCTCGAGAGCGCAAGTTTTGAAAATGTTTGAAAACCGTTATCTTCGTGTAAACTTCGTGTAAAAAATGTGAATCTGTGAAAACGGTGATGGCGTGCTCATGCACACCACGTGTTTAGTCTATAGACCCCTTTTCAGTTAGTAAACAGTGTGACGTTTTTTTGTGGGCAGAGCTTGGGTGGAGGTAGAGCTATTCCCCAGGCCGCTTCACTAACGTCAGTTAGAAAGTTAGTTTTGTTAGCTTGTTTTTTTAACAATGACTGAAGAAAATCTGATTTTATCTTAATGTGTAAGGTCACTCACTGTCCAGTTACCGTTACCTCTGGTTGAGTGGCTTGACATCTACACCTGATAGAGAAACCGAGCGTAAAGAGAAACTGAGGGCATATGAATCTTTAGATGCCTATAACTATGTGCTGAATGGTCACGTACACGACTTGTGTGGGACGATCCGCAGTTCTGCCAAGCCAGCGCCAAGGCCAGAAGACGACCTTGTAAAGAGAGACATTACATTACAAATTTTAAAGATGTGAATATTTTCTAGAAATAAAAATTCCAGATGCAGCAAATACATTTTTTAACTTTATGTATTTGATTATTCTTTCTTACCAGGTTCTTCAGAAAGTTCACAATCAATCACATCAATGTGTATACAATCACAGATGATTCACAAATAATCACAATAGTTTAGAAAACATTATGCGATAAAATTTCAAATTGAAGCCTGTAATCCGTCGAGTATTGCACACAACAACACAACACGATGACATTTTAAGCTCCTTATGTATCTGAATCTGTGCTGGTTTGTATTGGCTGCCTCCAGATTTCCCTTTGTTTTGCCTCTAGCTAACGCCGTGACGTAGATGTTTAATAGGGAGCCAGTGCAGTTTTGACAGAACCGGGCTAATATGGTCATACTTCCTGGTTCTGGTAAGAACTCGAGCTGCTGCGTTTTGGACCAGCTGTAGTTTGTTTATTAAGCGTGCAGGGCAACCACCCAGTAGAGCATTACAATAATCTAGCCTTGAGGTCATGAACGCATGAACTAATTGTTCCGCATTTGTCAATGAGAGCATATGACGTAATTTAGATATATTTTTAAGATGGAAAAATGCAGTTTTACAGATACTAGACACGTGACTTTCAAATGAAAGATTGGTATCAAAGAGCACACCCAGGTTCCTAACCGACGACGAAGACTTAACAGAGCAGCCATCGAGTGTTAGACAGTATTCTAGGTTATTACGTGAGGAAATTTTTGGTCAAATCATTAGAAACCTTCTTTTCACAATTTAGTAGTAGGAAATTACTAGTCATCCAATTTTTTATATCCGCTATGCATTCCATTAATTTTGTGAATTGGTAAGTTTCGTTAGGTTTTGAAGAAATATACAGCTGAGTATCGTCGGCATAACAGTGAAAGCTAATGCCATGTTTCCTAATGATATCTCCTAATGGTAGCATGTACAGAGTGAACAGCAACGGTCCTAGTACTGAGCCTTGTGGTACGCCATACTGAACTTGTGATCGATAAGACATCTCATCATTTACTGCTACAAACTGATAACGGTCAGATAAGTATGATTTAAACCATGCTAATGCAATTCCACTAATGCCAACATAGTTTTCGAGTATTCAAAAGAACGTTGTTGTCGATAGTATCAAATGCAGCACTAAGATCGAGTAACACTAATAGAGAGACACAACCACGATCGGATGATAGGAGCAAATTATTTGTGACTCTAATGAGCACAAAAGTTTTTCTCGTTGCTTCATAACATTAAGGTTGAACCACTGTATTCACATGGACCATTTTAACTATGATTTACTACCTTTCGGGGCCTTGAAAGTTGCAATAACTTTATTGTCTATGGAGGGATCAGAAAGCTCTCAGATTGCATCCAAAATATCTTAATTTGTGTTCTGAAGATGAATGAAGGTCTTACGGGTTTGGAACGACATGAGGATGAATAATTAATAACAGAATTTTCATTTTTGGGTGAACTAACCCTTTAACATAGTTGTTGCAAATAAATATAGTCTACATTTTCTCAACTCTATCAAACTTGCGGTCTCTTCTCTGGACCCT
>NC_137139.1:3572339-3644839 GCF_949319135.1 Squalius cephalus
TCACTTCTGGTGTGAAAGGGTTTTTACATTGGACAAAATACAAAACAAACAAACCAACAAACCCAGCCCAGGTGAGAAAAAGGAATGCAAAAGTAGCATATTACATTCCTTTCCATGAAAAGTAACTAAGTAACGCAGTTAGTTTAGCTTTTTTTTTAGGGAGTAATACAATATTGTAATGTATTACTTTTAAAAGTAACTTTCCCCAACACTGGTCACAATTCTTTATTTTTTCTTTCTTTAAATAACAAACCAATTTGCATTTATTCTAGTTATCTAATTCACTTGACTTTTAAATGTGGCTTTGTGGCTAAAGTATCCAAATAGTTTTTGGGGCCTTTGTGATGTTGTGTTTGACTCTGGTTCATTCGTATGTCGTCTACAGTAAAACTGCACATGGGTCATCTGGTCTGTGGCGTGTTGTAGGCACATATGGAAATCCACTTGAGACAACCGGCATACACACACACACACACACACACACGCACACACACACGGCTGAAATCTGCTCTTCATTACCAAAACTCCCAAAGATTTTTCCTGCCCCTTTTCTCATCCACCTTTATTCACTTGGAATGCAGGAATCCTCCTGCTATTTGTCACACACCCAGCGGGGATGTTTCACTCACACACACACACACGCACACACACACACACACACACACACACACACACACACACACACACGCACACACACACACACACACACACGCACGCACGCACGCACGCACTCGCACACACACACACACACACACACACGCACACACACCTACCCATCACAGAAAACTTTCTGGATTTTTACACTTTAAAGAAACATCACTCAGTGTGATTTATAAGCTGTTTTCCTGATGGGGACCAAAACTGTCCTCACAAGGACAAAAGTGACTGGTATTACTGTCCTTGTGGAGACACTTGGTCCCCAAAAAGAAGGGTTTACCAGGCACACACACACACACACACACACACACACACACACACACACACACACACACACACACACATTTATCACAGTTTATTACATTCAGTCTGGATGCTTATGTGAGACTCAAAAAGAGCATTTCCTTGAACAGACTATTGAAAAAAACAAAACAAAAAATGCCAAATTCTAAAACATTACTTTGTTGGTATTTTAGATTGGGTACAAGTTCACTTTAATAATATTCATGACACTGGAACTGTTTTCTGGTGGAAAGTATCTAGTGTTTATAGTGGCCACTCTTGATTTACCGTCAGAAACTCAGACTGTAGGGCTTTTGTCTGTGTACCCTAATGAAAACCTGAAGAGGAAATGATGTCATCTCACACTGTTCTTCATTTTCCCCTCAATCATACAACAGCTGTTGCTTTTACTGTGGCCTGTGATGGGGAATGACTTTACTGAAGAGTCGTTCACTCTTTAGCACACACACACACACACACACACACACACACACACACACACACACACACACACACACACACACACACACACACACACACACACAGACTACAGTTTCCTTAAAGAGCTATTTCTGCTTGATTTAACCCATAAATCTTAGTTTTGTTGGTATAAATTGATGTATGTTGGTTGGTTCAGTGATGTTAAATAATATTTTTGACTTGAACAAGATCAGTTAATTTAGATGTGACCTTTTTTCACCATTCCATGCCCATTTCCACACAGGTTAAAGTGTACATGCTAACTCAAGCAGCAGCAGCGTGTGCATGTTATACTGATCTCACTACTCAAGAGGACACGGGTCCCCTGGTACATGGTGCGACACGTGTTTGGTGGCCTTTACATTTAGCAATATCTCACGAGCAGTTTAAGCAGCAACACATGTCACTCGTCTTGCACTTTGAAGTTCACTGTTGTTCCCCTTATAACTAAATAAAAATGCAATCCATGCAAAAACCGACACTAATGCATTTAAAGGCCTTCTATGTGGAGGTCAGAATTAAAAATGATGTGTTGATTGTTGCATTGAAAATTTTCAGCTGGTTCAACAACTAAAGCGCAAATGTTAAAAAACATTCAGTTCATGTAATTTGATTAAGCCAGCTGAACATTTTCAGTGTAGTAAGTCCACATAAACTGTAGACTCTCGGCCTGTTGTAGTGCCACACCTGTTCGGCTTCTGTGTTCTCTGTCTTGAGTTTCAGTTCATTTGTGTGATGCGCTCAAGTTCAAGACCGAGATGGCAGAAAGCACCATAAATTTACAAAAGCACAACGTTTTGTTGTTATTGTGAGCTATGTTTGCATTACTCTTACCTGTATGACCAAAAATGACGGAGTATTTTAAAAGCAAGTGATGCACCGGCGCCTGTATGTCATGCAGTGAGCGCGCGCTCTCCACACAAACACTTGGATATGCCCCTAATAATAGCCACATTTAGGTTAATATTAGAGCGAGTGGACTTGTACAGTTGTTGCTACTTACATGTTTCAAGTGATAAGCCATCTTTGAGGTCGATGAACGATAGGCGAATGTTTGGATTTCCTGCTGTTAACGATCTGTCAGTTACAGCCTGCGTGATTTCAACACTTTCTGTGGAGTTGTTTTTCCCCAGGACTTACCGACTAATAAAATCTTGGTCCACCAAGCCTCTTCTAGTCGACTAACGGTTAGCCAACTATTAGGGGCAGCCCTATTGCGCACAAAAAGTATTCTCGTTGCTTCATAACCTTAAAGGGATGGTTCAGAGTAAGATCAATCTAGGGTCCTTTGCTCCATGACCTCGAGCCAAACACCCCCCAGAAGCCTTTTATCCCTTAGTTGAACTAGCCTGGGTTTCCCCATGCTGCCTTGAGCGCAGTGCGATTTTATTCCCGCTGCTAGGCAGCCTGGACACCATGGACCAGATTTTCCCCTCAAAAAGGGAACCAATCACAGAACGGGGAGGGAGCAGCACGACGATGACGACGTCTATGCGACACACCGAAGCAGTTTGTTTATATCAATGGATCCAACATGGCAGCAGACGCGAAGTTACCTTTCGATGCAGCCTTAGATAGTGTTCTAAGTAGTTTAGTCTTCTTCAGCCATCGTCTTCTTCCTCGTCGAATTTCTGTCGCTCTACATACGTCATCTGGTATAATTGAAACGATTGGCTATGAGCTACGTACAGGCACATTTGATAGACATTCGTAGCACCCAATAAACGGCTCTGGGCATTCGTAAACCACGCCTCAAATACGAGAAAATGAACATGTGGTTCCCAGACCACGTCTCAATGAGAAGAGGTCTGACGTTAGCCAGGCTATAGTTGAACATAAAGTTAAGAGCTTATTTAGAGATATCAGCCGGATGGTTTAGTGCAGCCGCTAATGGATCCAAGGCTGTATCTGGTAAATTACCGCACTAATAATGCCCAGAATGGCACCAAACTTCTACAGTAGTACAAATAGGTTCTGTACTCATAAAACGAGACATTGGAAAGTTTGTAAGTACATCAGGAGTTTATTTAAATAACACTTGCCTGACGGCTAATGCTATCGCTAACCCGGACGTCGAGGCCACTTCAGTGGTTTGGGAAAAGCACATTAAAGTCCTATGGCTCGAGGCGTATGGCTCGAGGTCATAGTGCAAAGGACCCTAGGTTGATTTTACTCCGAACCATCCCTTTAAGGCTGAACAACTGTAGTCACATGGACTATTTTAACGGTGTCTTTACTACCTTTCTGGGCCTTGAAAGTGTCAATGACATTGCTGTCTATGGAGGGATCAGAAAGTGTCGGATTTCATCAAAAATATCTTAATTTGTTATCTGAAGATGATCAAAGGTCTTACGGGTTTGGAACGACGTGAGGGTGAATAATTAATGACAGAATTTTCATTTTTGGGTGAACTAACACTCAAAAATATGATACACATAATGGCCATAGAGTTTCTCCTGCTAATTTTGACACAGATGATGAGAAAATGGGAGCTGTCCTGTAATCTCGACACAGATTGGTCAGATGAGGATCGAGGATGTGTAAACTGTGGGAATCATGAGCACTCTCTGTGTCACGCGTGTCACCAAACACTGGACCAGCTCTCGCTGAAAATGAATGGCATCCAGTTGCTTTGTCGCAGCAATTGCTGACAGAAGCGACACAAGTTGGTCAACGAATGACAGGGTCTGTGGTCATTTGTGTAATTTAAAACAGCTAAATTATCAACTAAATTCCCCTTAATAATACTTTGGATGCTGCATCTTTATCCAGTTTACATGTTACATGTTACATGTTCCAGTCATCTCTTATACGATAGAAATCATCATCAGTAAATGCACACTGTTGTTCCTCATCTCACCCTCACTGATATGACATGCTTTCCACACTGAGCGCTGGCATTTGTGCTAGCTAGACTCGCCGCCCGCGCGAGAGGAACGTGGCAGTGTTTGCAGGACAGATGGTGCGTGAGATTCAGCTCTAGAGATATTATGCAAGAACTGTGAGTTTCACCATGACTGCATGTACTGTACGTGTGGACATGTAAGTGTGTATTTGTGGAAGTGGCACTAGTCCTGCTGTCTTGGTCACTGAAATCCTCACCCTGTTGTCCTTTTATAATATGCTGACATACATCATAATTAGGAATAAACAATCCTGCACCGCACTTGTATTGACATGGGTTGTATGAGGTATTGAAAGGTGGAGTCTGATAGCCAGCATTGATATTTCAACACCACCACTACTTACAGTACTAATGCTATTCTTAGGCTAACAGCATGTTTATGGAAGCCATTTATTTAGCTTGGTACCATTCTGTTAAGCTGATCAACAAATTATTAAACTGAAGATGTGTAAAAGGCTTGTAATCAAAGATGATTGTAACTTAAAGCTAAGGAAGACTGAAGGTATATTTAAGGATGAAGTACCACTAGTTTGTCTTTTGATTAGTTAGAACAGCCTAAAGTCAGTACTTCACAATAGCTGTGCATACAGTCCGCTGTATTCCACTTGATTGCATAAAAAGGTGTGCTTGGTTTACATTAGGCCCGCCTCTGCTGTCTGTTTACTGTTGTTTGTACAGAGCTGCATGTGACTGCAGGCATGACGGCACTGCAGACCTGAAGGAGGAAGTTGTTGAAGGTTTCTTTTCTACATGATTTGAACAATCGATTTGCATGCAAGCGAGTTTGTGGCTCTACGTCAAGCCTGATGTGCTGGTTTGTAAATGATTGGTTTCATCAGAGCAGACTTTGGCTATGTTGGGGAAACTGAGCTGACCTTTGAACTTGTGGCTCATAATGGCAGATAAGCAGAAGAAACTGGACTTCTTTGGCAGGAGATCTTTCTTTGGACGATATTCACGTCGAAAAACTGCAGAGAGTAAGAGTTAGTGAGTAATGTTCATGTAAATATGGAAGATATATGCTCTTACTGTGGCCTAAAATCATGTTATATACTGTAGGACACATCATGTCTGACTTGCAGTGTAAACGGGTCTGCTGTTACTTGTGCTGGATAGATGTGCAGAGCATCAGAAAACTGGATCACTTCAATATATTTAATAGAATTTGAACAAATTCGTTCTGGTTAGGCCTCTAAACAAAATGTAATTTTACCATACATGTTTGTTTCAGTTGTTCTCTGGGATACTTGAAGATTTTCAAACAAGTCTGCTATTAGAAGGATGTTTCAATTGATCCATTTCTTACTTTTCCCCCTCAGTTGTTGGATAATGATGTGAATTTATTATACATTTCCATCAAAAAAATTACTTGTACCTGTGCAAACTCACCAACACAATGCTAAGTTGTTGCTAGGTTTCCTTCTGGTGGCTAGAGGATTCTGTGAGGTTATTAAGTAGTTGCTTACTGGATCAAATGCATATAGACCCAAGCTAGACTATCGCTCTGATATTTTGGTTTGTCCATTACTCAACTGAAGCCCATTGTTTTGTCTGATTGCTTGGAAAAGGAACACAGCTCTCCTTCACAAGCTGCATGATTTGTGTTGTCATCCAGGCCTCTGGGACAAACAGTGCAGGACCAAGTGTGAGCAATAATAATATTGATGCATTCCTTAGTCCTGGAAATCAGGCCGTATGTGCTGTTCAAATATTAACAGAGCGGAAGTCAAGACTTATTATTAATAAGTAATCAGCAATAATCTCACAAGTGTTGAATGCAAACCATCAGAAACACTGCATCTTATTCTACAAATGAGGAGGGTTTCTGAATTCTTCTGATCTGTGAGGCATTAAACAGCATGATTTCTCCAACAACCTTCTAATTTTGATGGAATAGTTGCATGGTGCCACAGATTGATCTGACAGGTGTGACTCTTGCTTTACACTGCGCTGCGTTTACATTGTTAACGCTAGACGGATGTTTCTGGTTTAAACCAAAACAGGTTTAGTGTGATTGGCCTCGGGGAAAGGTTCAGCATGAAAATGCAATCACATAAGTCAAGTATATTTAGTATATTATATCTCAGCTGGTACTCGGAATGGGACACATGGTTTAACTTGAAGATCTTGGGTACGGGTGCATCTTTAGAGAGCACAGAGCAGTGTTTGCCAACCCTGTTCCTGCAGCCACACCAACAGCACACATTTAGGATATCTCCCTTATTTGACCCATCAATTTCAGGCCTTGAATTCTCTTCTAATGAGCTGATGAGTTCAGTCAGGTGAGAGTTTGAAGATGTGTGCAGTTGGTGTGCCTCTAGGAACAGGTTTGGGAAGCACTGACATGGAGATCTGCGAATGACTGTACACTTGGATGGATTCGTCAACGTTGTAAGGGTAAGAAAGAAGGGTACACATTATTTTGATGGTCCACTTTAGACATTCTACTTACTATAAGTAGCTTTGCAACTACATGTCAACTAACTCTCATTAGAGTATTAGTAGACTGTTAGGTTAGGGTTAGCTTTTAGGGTTGGGGTTAGTAATCAAAATAAAGAGCGAGTAGATATTAAGCAGACAGTCTACTAATACTCTAATGACTGAATTGACATGTAGTTGCAAAGTTAGTAGAATGTCTAAAGTGGACTTTCGAAATAAAGTGTTAACAGAATTTTTTTTGCATAAATAAGCACATGCTCTGAAGCCAGCAGAACGTTTGCAAACATGAGAACCTTGCAAACCTTGTTAGTAAGTGAAACCCATTGTACCATGTCAATGTGTATTATATGTCTTGCTTTCCTGTCTTGTGTAGTGTGGAGGGGAATATTCAAAACAGTGAGCCTGGCCCTTCCTTGGACTCCAGCGTAGGATATGGCCGTGGCCCTGTCCCGCACAGCTCTTCCTTGAGTCCTGAGCAGTCCGAGGGCTCAGTGTCCAGCCACAGCATCCAGCCGGGCCCACAGCGCCCTCAGCGACCCAAACTACAACACTCTCAGTCCATCCTCCGCAAGCAGGCCGAGGAGGAGGCCATCAAACGCTCACGCTCCCTCTCTGAAAGCTATGAGCTCTCCACAGACCTGCAGGACAAGAAGGTACAGTGTCATGGCTAGTTAGTACTGGACCAGATATACTGCATTTTATAGTTTCCCCAGTCATGAGGATCACTATTGTTGTGTTTCGAACTGGCTTCATCTTGTTAAACTCTAAACACTATTGTTTATGTGTGTTGTACACCCTAATAAACGCTAATCACTTTGTTGTGATACCATCTAAAATGTATATTTCCTGGTTTTCCCAGGTGGAAATGCTTGAGCGGAAATACGGGGGCCGTTTCATAACCTGCCATGCTGCACGCACCATCCAGACAGCTTTCCGCCGACACCAAATGAACAAGAACTTTGAACGCCTCCGGAGTTGTATGTCGGAGAACCGCATGTCCCGCAGGATTCTTTTGTCCAACATGAGGATGCAGTTTTCCTTTGAAGGAGCCGAGAAAGTTCACGGCTCTGTTTTTGAGGGGAAGCAAATGTCTCTCCTGGAGGATACCAGCCAAGCGGGAGCCATGGCACAAGCCGGAGAGATGGTTCCTGTTATCCTGGAGGCCCCAGAACCTCAAAACGATTTAACAGACACAATCACAGAGCTAGAGGACACTTTCTCAAGGCAAGTAAAGTCACTGGCGGAGTCAATTGACGATGCACTGAACTGCCGTAGTCTACGCAAAGAGGAGATCCAGCCTGAACAAGCAGTTGGTCTGCGCCAGGAAGATGAGCTCCCTCAGCCTGAAGAGCAGCACAAGCTGGATGAGATCTGTGACGTGACACTCTTCATCGATGAAGAGGAGCTCTCTCCACCGGTCCAGCCTCCCTGCTCCGCTGATCAGCCCTCCAGCACCCAGTCTGAGCCATCCGGCGGCTCCTCGCAGGAGTACTGGTCCATGGGGGCCAAGGAGGACAAGGAGGACAGGGACACTAGCTACAGGAGCCCTCCGTCCCTCGAGTGCCAGGGGCCGCAGCTCTGTATGGACTTACCCCTGTTGACCATTGAGCCTCCCAATGACAGCTCAGCAGACACAAGCCATGGCTTGGGCCAGCCACAAAATAACCACGAACGAACCGTAGCAGGACCACAGGCCAGTCCCGAAAACATCTCACATGGACTACCTCCCAGAGTTCCCTTGCTTTCTCAAGACGAAGAGCCCCTTAGACACCGGCAGGTGGAGAGCCACCTTCCCACCAACGGCAACCGGCAGAGCAAGACAGAATCAGACTTTTCAGATGGAGACAATGACAGTCTCAACAGCAATTCAAATTCCATTGACACAATAAACTCAGAATCCTCATCTCGAGATATTCTCAGCAAGCAGACCTACCACAAAGACACTCGCAACAGCTGGGACTCTCCGGCGTTCAGCAGCGACCTCATGCGGAAGAGACAATACCGCATCGGCCTCAACCTCTTCAACAAGTATGTGTTTCAATGACATCATATTTACACAAAATACACATTTTATCACCAGAAGAACTGGGTATGAAGGGAACCTCTGGTTTGAGGTGCATATTATGCCTGTGTGAATGGGCTGAATTCTGTCATTGTAATAATAATAATATATATATTAATATATAATAATAATTATATATATATATATACAGGTGCTGGTCATAAAATTAGAATATCATCAAAAAGTTTATTTATTTCAAGAATTCAACTTAACAGGTGAAACTAATATATTATATAGACTCATTACATGCAAAGTGAGATATTTCAAGCCTTTATTTGTTATAATTTTGATGATTATGGTTTACAGCTTATGAAACCCACGAAATCAAAATCCCAGAAAATTAGAATATTACATGAAATCACACAGTAATTACACAGTGATACCATGGTCATTGAACCAGGTTTTGGTTATTTTGGCAGTGTGGGCAGGTGCAAATCCTGCTGGAAAATGAAAAATGAATCATCAAGTGCTCTGGAAATGTCCTGGTAGACGGCTGCGTTGACTCTAGATTTAATAAAGCACAGTGGACCAAAGTCCTCTTTTCTGATGAGAGCAAATTTTGCATCTCATTTGGAAACCAAGATCTCAGAGTCTGGAGGAAGAATGGAGAGGCACACAATCCAAGATGCTTGAAGTCCAGTGTGAAGTTTCCACAGTCTGTGTTGGTTTGGGGAGCCATGTCATCGGCTGGTGTTGGTCCACTGTGCTGTCCACTCAACGCAGCCGTCTACCAGGACATTTCCAGAGCACTTCATGCTTCCTTCAGCAGACAAGCTTCATGGAGATGCTGACTTCATTTTCCAGCAGGATTTGCACCTGCCCACACTGCCAAAAGAACCAAAACCTGGTTCAATGACCATGGTATCACTGTGTAATTACTGTGTGATTTCATGGAATATTCTAATTTTCTGGGATTTTGATTTCGTGGGTTTCATAAACTGTAAGCCATAATCATCAAAATTATAACAAATAAAGGCTTGAAATATCTCACTTTGCATGTAATGAGTCTATATAATATATTAGTTTCACCTGTTAAGTTGAATTCTTGAAATAAATAAACTTTTTGATGATATTCTAATTTTATGACCAGCACCTGTATATATATATATATATATATATATATAGTCATTATTTATCTAGCACTTTTTACAATACAGATTGTTTCAAAGCAGCTTTACAGTGATAACAGGAAAATAATGCAACAGAGATTGTTTTGGCTGTACAGCATGCGTTGCGTTCCGGACATACATTTACACGACAACGGCGTTTTGGTGGAACGCAAACTTTGAAATTGATTTCAAAGTGCAAGTTTTTGAATGAGTTTTGAAAACGATACCATTATCATCTCTGTGTAAACATCAAAAACGCAAATCTGTGAAAACAGTGACGGCGCACACATGCGTATTACGTGTTTAATCTATAGGCATGTGCGTATGAATGCGTATGTCTCTACAAAGTGACATTGCCAGTTACTTGTCTGGAATGCATAATACAGTGTTTTTAGTTTTTAGTCGTTTCCGCGGATCCGTGTGAACTGGAAATATTGTCATAACGTTGACATCTGTACAGAGGAAAAAACATGGGAAAATACATTCAGCTTTGGGCTCAAGGGAGTATTCCAGAAAACAGGTTATGTCACATACGCGGGTATGTTTATGGGTAAATAAGTGAATATCCTGAAAGTTACCTTCATTTTTGGAACCGAAAGCTGAGGTTATGTAAGTAAACATAGCAACTTATTCTCTTAGTTTACTTCAGAGGTGTTCAGCGCATGCGTGCCCTATTGATGAGGCGAGACAGATTGTGCACAATATTATGTGTATTTTATTCTTATCTCACATATCGTGGATCTGCCTTCACACATTTGTTTTTTTAAAATGCATAATGCAGGGTTTTTCAATCTTTTAGATGCCAAAGACCCTCAAGTATGATCCTCTTTGTGTGAGGGAACCCCATCCTAACATTTAAAAGGCATCGATATAGTTTTGTGTAAAAGACCCAATTTACACTTTGAAGATGTATATTTTTATGTCTAAAATATTATTTGGAAATATTTTGGTTTCTATCAAATGACATTATTATGTTTCTTTTTCTACTCATTATAGTACTGTACTGATATATGTATTATTTATTATTTATTTACTATTACTATTACTATTGTAATCTATTTTTTATTTCTTTTTTATTTAAGAAGTTCCTTCAGCCCGCTGTGCGTCCCCGTACCTCAGTTTGAAAACCCCTGCTATGATGTATTTCTATAATAAAAATACATATGTGATATATCTTACCTTTCAAGCAATGTGGAAACAAAATGACTTAACATAAAAAAAAAGATCTTTGCAAGCGCAGACGTGTATGAACATGCACGAGTCAAAGATGAATCCAAATACTATTTATTAAACAAGGAGAATACGCAGACAACATGTAACTGTGCTTACAAAAGAACAACAACTTTTTTTCTGGTTCTCAGGAGGATATTATTCTGCTACTTTCACACAAATAGCTCTTCTATACCTCTTTTAGCTCTTCTATACATCTTTTAGCTCTTTAGCTCTTCTATATCTCTTTTAGCTCTTTAGCTCTTCTATATCTCTTTTAGCTCTTCTATATCTCTTTTAGCTCTTCTATATCTCTTTTAGCTCTTCTATGTCTCTTTTAGTTCTTCTATATCTCTTTTAGCTCTTCTATATCTCTTTTAGCTCTTCTATACCTCTTTTAGCTCTTCTATACCTCTTTTAGCTCTTCCACACCTCTTTTAGCTCTTCTATATCTCTTTTAGCTCTTCCACACCTCTTTTAGCTCTTCTATATCTCTTTTAGCTCTTTAGCTCTTCTATATATCTTTTAGCTCTTCTATATCTCTTTTAGCTCTTCTATACCTCTTTTAGCTCTTCTATACCTCTGTTAGCTCTTCTATACCTCTTTTAGCTCTTCTATACCTCTGTTAGCTCTTCTATACCTCTTTTAGCTCTTCTATATCTCTTTTAGCTCTTCTATACCTCTTTTAGCTCTTCTATACCTCTTTTAGCTCTTCTATATCTCTTTTAGCTCTTTAGCTCTTCTATATATCTTTTAGCTCTTCTATATCTCTTTTAGCTCTTCTATACCTCTTTTAGCTCTTCTATATCTCTTTTAGCTCTTCTATATCTCTTTTAGCTCTTCCATACCTCTTTTAGCTCTTCCATACCTCTTTTAGCTCTTCTATATCTCTTTTAGCTCTTCTATACCTCTTTTATCTCTTCTATATCTCTTTTAGCTCTTCTATATCTCTTTTAGCTCTTCTATACCTCTTTTAGCTCTTCTATATCTCTTTTAGCTCTTCTGTATCTCTTTTAGCTCTTCTATACCTCTTTTATCTCTTCTATATCTCTTTTAGCTCTTCTATACCTCTTTTAGCGCTTCTATATCTCTTTTAGCTCTTCTATATCTCTTTTAGCTCTTCTATACCTTTTTTAGCTCTTCTATACCTCTTTTAGCTCTTCCATACCTCTTTTAGCTCTTCCATACCTCTTTTAGCTCTTCTATATCTCTTTTAGCTCTTCTATACCTCTTTTATCTCTTCTATATCTCTTTTAGCTCTTCTGTATCTCTTTTAGCTCTTCTATACCTCTTTTAGCTCTTCTATATCTCTTTTAGCTCTTCTATACCTCTTTTAGCTCTTCTACATCTCTTTTAGCTCTTCTACACTTCTTTTAGCTCTTCTATACCTCTTTTAGCTCAGATGCAGTGCGAGCGTTCAGAAGGACACAACGTTAACTTGAGCTGCTGCTCCTCTGCTTTCAGAAAGCCAGAGAAGGGAGTGCAGTATCTGACGGAGAGGGGCTTTATCCCGGACACTCCCGTGGGAGTCGCACACTTTTTCCTGCAAAGGAAAGGCCTGAGTCGACAGATGATCGGGGAGTTCCTGGGGAACCGGCAGAAACAGTTCAACAGGGATGTTTTAGAGTAAGTATTTGCAGTGTTTTCACACTACACACACATTGTGTTATTAGATGAATGCAGTCTTTCATTTTATACTGTGTTGAGAAATGCCACTGGCTGTAAGCCTCAGGTTTGTGTAGATGTGGCATGTGAACAGTGTGTGTCTGTGTCAGCTGTGTGGTGGATGAGCTGGATTTCTCAGGGATGGAGCTGGATGAAGCTTTGAGAAAATTCCAGGCTCAGATCCGTGTTCAGGGAGAGGCACAGAAGGTGGAGCGCCTGATCGAGGCTTACAGGTGCTGTCGCATCACCAAACACACATCTACTACACTCAGCCATGCAGCTTTTATCTCTGACATAATTCTGAAGTAAATTAGAAACAACAAATAAACAAGGTGAAGAAGATAATCAAGCAGCCAAAGATGACACTAACTGTAGAAAGATGATGTTCATTGCATTCAGAGATGGAATGATGTGTGTGTGTGTGTTTAGCCAGCGCTACTGCATCTGTAACCCTGATGTGGTCCGTCAGTTCAGAAACCCTGACACCATCTTCATCCTGGCATTCGCCATCATCCTCCTCAACACAGACATGTACAGCCCCAACGTCAAGCTGGAGCGCAAGATGAAGCTCGAGGACTTCGTCAAGAACCTGCGAGGTTTGGATGGAAACTCACTGTTGCTTTCACTCTGTTCAATCGGTAACACTTTACATTAAGGTTCATTAGTTAATGTATTAACTAACATTAACTAACAATGAGCAATACATTTGTTACTGTATTAGTTCATCTTTGTTAATGTTAGTTAATAAAAATACAGCTGTTCATGTTAGTTCACAGTGCATTAACTAATGTTAACTAATACAACCTTTGATTTTAATGACGTATTAGTAAATGTCGAAATTAATATTAACTAAGATTAATAAATGCTGTAGAAGTGCAGTTCATTCTTAGTTCATGTTAACTGAAGTAGTTAACTAATGAATCTCATTGTAGAGTGTTAGTGTTAAATGAGCTGACGTTCACAGGCGTCGAGGATGAGTCCATGACTTCAGCTCAGCTGGACTTGATACATGGCCACAGAAGAGTCCGAGGTGTGTGTTATAGCCTTGCATGTGTGTGTTGAAAGGGGTTGATGATGGAGAGGACATCCCTCGGGAGATGCTGGTGGGGATTTACGAGCGGATCCAGAAGAAGGAGCTCAAAACTAACGATGACCATGTGTCTCAGGTGCAGAAGGTGGAGAAACTCATCGTGGGCAAGAAGCAAGTAAGCTCGACCCGGTCCATGAAACTCTACTAAACGCTGATACTGAGACTTCCCCAGATACTGGCCATGTAATTAATGAAGATAATGAGAGTCTGTCAGGCGTAGTTTAAGTGCTCTTATCATTTCTCAACTATTCTGATACAACAGTTTTGAATGATCAACAGTGAACTGCATGATTCACTCATATATCTTGTGCATTACAGATCGGATCGCATCACCATGGCCTCGGATGTGTGAGTATACTTCATGATGTGTGTGGCAAACCATGAGTGTGTGTGTGTGTGTGTGTGTGTGTGTGTGTGTGTGTGTGTTAGAGAGAGAGAGAGAGAGTGTGTGTGTTAGAGAGAGAGAGAGAGAGAGAGAGAGAGAGAGAGAGAGAGAGAGAGCGCGAGTGTGTGTGTGTGTGTGTGTGTGTGTGTGTTGAGTATAAAAACACACAGCCGTGAGTGTAACGTCCCCAGCATGACGTGTGTGTGTGTGTGTGTGTGTCAGGTGCTGTCTCAGGCTCACCGCAGGCTCGTGTGCTACTGCAGACTGTTCGAGGTCCCCGATCCAAACCGACTGCAGAAACTCGGGCAGCATCAGCGGGAGATCTTCCTGTTCAATGACCTGCTGGTGGTGAGAGCGCACAAACACACGTCAAGTCAAGTCATCTTCATTTATATAGCGCTTTTAACAATGTCGATTGTTCCAAAGCAGCTTTACAGTGATAATAGGAAATTAAAGTAACAGAGATTGTTTTGGCTTTACAGCAGCTCTAGAATTAAGTTATTGTCCAGATAAAGTTAGTTTTGATTGATTCACTTCCGTCGCAACGATCATTAGTTATTAACTTAGGGGCCGCTAAGATGACACCGTTCTAACAGAAAACTCTTAAGTTCTTTCTGCGCAAACTTAAAACGCAAACCCGTGAGAACGCTGATGGCGTGCACATGTGTATTACGAGTTCAGTCTATAGGTGTGTGCGTTTGAATATATGTGCGCAGGCGTGTAGTCCTTCCCTACAGACCATCCCTCAACAAACTACTTGTCTGGCCTTAAAATTAATAATACAGAATTTTTATCGCTTCCACGTAGCCACGCGAACCGGAATTATCCCGACAACGCTTTATCTGTAGAGAGGTAAAGGGAGGGGAGGGAGTCCTTCATAGGGAGAGATTAGTTGACACTTCAGGACTGCGCTGTCGTCGCGTCCAGGCGCAGGTCCTTCATCAGATCTGGATACGCCCTGGATCCGGCAGACTGCAGTAAACCTCGGGATAAACAGAGAGACTAATATTAGCGTAGACACTATATTTCTTATGATGTTACAAGTACATCAGAATTTATGGGAAGTGTTCCCGGTTCCAGCTGACCTAATCTATGCAGCCTAACACTGAATTATAGAAGTCTATAATGTATTATGTGTATGCTAGGTCAAAGAGATGTGTCTTTAATCTGGCTTTGAACTGACAGAGTGTGTCTGCTTCCCGGACAATGGTAGGAAGACTGTTCCAGAGTTTTGGTGCTAAATAGGAGAAGGATCTACCGCCAGCAGTCGATTTTGATATTCTAGGTATTATCAACTGGCCGGAATTTTGAGATCGCAATAGACGTGAAGGAGTATAATGCGTTAAGAGCTCGCTCAAGTACTGCGGAGCTAAACCATTTAGTGCTTTGTAAGTAATCAGCAATATTTTAAAATTTATATGATGTTTAATAGGGAGCCAGTGCAGTTTTGACAGAACCGGGCTAATATGGTCATACTTCCTGGTTCTGGTAAGAACTCGAGCTGCTGCGTTTTGGACCAGCTGTAGTTTGTTTATTAAGCGTGCAGGGCAACCACCCAGTAGAGCATTACACACAACACATCACATCATACTTTCTCTAATATACAGATATCAGCAGATGTGCTGACTGTGAGTGTTGCTTTTCTGTGACAGGTTACCAAGATCTTCCAAAAGAAGAAAAATTCAGTGACATATAGTTTCAGGCAATCTTTCTCTCTGTACGGGATGCAAGTGATGCTCTTTGAAAACCAGTGTAAGAAATATATACACAATCAGAAATGAATATGAAACAAAAACTTGTCTTTCTTTAGTGTCATTTAAAAATGAAGGAATCAGGAATTCACCAGCAATAATCATGTAAATACACAAATAAATCACAGATAAAGTTTTTGACTTAATAAAAAAGTATTATATTTGATTCCTTCATTTCATGGCACTCTCAGTCCTGCATAATGCTGCATGCGTGTACTATAAGAATCCACATAAATATATGATTTATTTACTTTATATGATTTTTTCTGAAGTAAAATTACGTTTTCTTCTTCTTCTCAGTCTATCCGAATGGTATCCGGCTGACTTCAGCCATTCCAGGTGCGGACTTCAAAGTCCTGATCAATTTCAATGCTCCCAACCCTCAGGACCGCAAGAAATTCCTCAGCGACCTGCGAGAATCCATCGCTGAAGTCCAGGAAATGGAAAAGTACCGGATAGAGTGTAAACAGACCTTTATTCTTCCCGATCCTCATCTTCTCCAGACCAGGTTTTGTGAGCGGCCCGTGTAGATTCAGACATCACTGAGCATCATGCAGAGAGTGGGAACCGATGCAGAATTACAGTTGTTAGGATTAAAGAGAGCAGAAACTGCAAAAATAACTCGGTCAGAAATCCTCACAAATGTCATTTTCATGTTTAATTGTAAGGGTCAGAGGCTTCGTTCCTCTGCGTTCCAGTCTGGGTCACTTTCACATGTGAATATCAATCAGATGAACGTCAGATCACAATTCATGATATTTTTACATTCATCCTAATTTCTCGCTTGGCTTCGGTTCAAACGTTTGATTGCTTATTAACTTCGCTGTTGTCGCCTTCATTTCTGATGGACATGCCAGGGTCATTTTGATTTTTATGCTTTATTATGTTATGGAAGAGTAGTATGAGGTATGACTGTCCGCTAAAGCAAACGCTCACGCTCTAGTTTGTTGTCCGAGTGGAAGTGTGTGCAATATGAATGAAATGTGTGTGTTTGGATGTTTGCAGCGGAGCTGGAGAAGCAGAAAGGGGTGGTCCGGCCCAGTATGTCTCAGAGCATGTCTGGCCTGAAGAAAGAGACGGGGAACGGCAGCATGGGCCGCACTAGCCTGGACGACTCGTACGCCATGGGCGAGGGACTGAAGAGGAGTGCGCTCAGCAGCTCCTTACGGGATCTCTCTGAAGCAGGTGAGCTCCCTCTAGCTGACGGACACTGAGGACACCGGACAGTGGGATCCGCAGATAGGAGCCCTTGAAAATATGAGCAAAACTGACTATGAAAATTTGTTTTTGCCATTTAAAAGTCTTTCATTCAAAATATTCACAAAAAAATCTTTGAATTAATGTCAAATAGTTGAAATAAACAAATTAAACATTAAGGGCCCTATTTTACCGATCTAAGCGCATGGTCTAAAGCTCATGGCGCAAGTCTGAATCCACTTTTGCTAGTTTAACAACGGGAAAAATGGTCGGTGCTCCCGGCGCATGGTCTAAAAGGGTTGTCCCTATTCTCTTAATGAGTAATGGTTGTGTTTTGTCTCTCTTCTCCCAATGAGTAATGGGTGTGTTTTGGGCGTAACGTGCAATAAACCAATCAGAGTCTCTCCCATTCCCTTTAAATACCAGTTGCCCTCGCACCATGGCGGATTCACTATTTACATGAGGGAATTTGCAAGCGGAAAAGCTGAACGCTTCTCTAGAGAGGAGACGGATCTGTTTGTGCGTGAGGTTAAAGCTGTGTGTGTGTGTGTGTGTGTGTGTGTGTGTGTGAACACAGGGTTAAAGCCTCAGACCATCTACGGAACAAGACGGATTCCACCATATCTTTATGTACACATTTGGCATGTTTGTGTGCTGCTGCGCGTAATAAGCAGAGTGTGTGTAATAAGCAGAGTGTGTGTGCGTTGTGGACCCGCCTATAGGCTCATATTACTAACACGCTCTTTAAATAACAAAAAAATACTTCGCCATTTAGAGCAGGTTTCAGTTGGTCAGTGGCTCAGTCTATTTCAGTTTCACTCCAACAATGCGCCTGAACACACTCCTCGTTCTCAGACCAGCAGCCCATGGGCCACAGATGAGCGCAAATGCATTTGCTATTTAAACAGCGTGGCGCAGGACGTGAAAATGAAAACTGCGTCAGGCTGAAATTAGCAATTGTGTTTTTTTATGTGCTCTGAAAAAAGAGGAGGAAGTGAAAGAGTAGAATATGGTCATGGCTAGAGAACAGAGGCCAACATGGCATGCCAGTCTTGCAATCTGATCTTGAGGTAATGGTTTTAAGTTTTAGTTAAGTTAATTAAGTTAATGTCGCATTGACCAATACGGCATTTCATGTTGCATTTTTATTGGCTAGTCAGTAGACGTAGGTCATAGCACAAACACACTGTGAGATGATCATGCAAAATTTCTGCATGAAATTCCCAAGATTGCAACCACAGCCGTCTTTGAACCTCTCTAACTGTACGACGGAGGGCCAGCGTTTAGGAGCCATGACCACAGAAACTGCCAAGATTGGTCATCTTTCATCTGGGACAGCCAGACGAAAGACAAGGTGTACCGGGCATAAGAGCAGAAATTGCAAACACATTTTACCAAGGGTGCCAATATTTGTGGAGCCCACTTTATGTTTTTGTTTGTTTATTTGATTCCCTGTGTAGAATGATATTCTTGATGTTTAAGAGGTTAATACGGTGGCTGAGAGAGCTCAACACGCTGCAACTGAAGAAAACACATGCAAATTGGAAAACACCCGCAAATTACGAAAACATCTTCATCAGTTTCACAACACATGTGTGCTCCAAATACTCACAACACAACCAAATACAGAAACGCGCTGCAAATAACACAGAACACAACTGAAATGTTTCCAGGGGACCCAAATAAGTGACGAACCCGGCTGGGACGTGGTTATTGCTCGTGAGTCAAGTCAAGTCGCCTTCATTTATATAGCGCTTTTAACAATGTAGATTGATTCAAAGCAGCTTCATATTGATAATAGGAAATTACAGTAACAGAGATTGTTTTGGCTTTATAGCAGCTAAAGTTATTGTCCAGCTAAAGTTCATTTTGATTGATTCACTTCCATTGCAAAGATCATTAGTTATTAACTTAGGGTCGTTTACACGACACCGTTCTAACTGGAACCCTTAAATTCTTAAAATGGGTTAAATTCTTCTTATGATGTAACGAGTACATCAGGATTTATGGGAAGTGTTCCCATGATTGACTTTTTCAATCACATTCACAATCTCATTCAACCACAGAGTTACGCTAGCCGTCACTGTATGTTCTGCCTCTGGATATAGTCCAATCAGCGTCATGTCTCGTTCTGTGAAGTACCGCCTCTTTTTGGGCGATTTCACTCTGGCTGAGAATCGCCCAGAGTGTTCCCATAGACTTACATTCAAAGATGTTTTTTTTTAACTGCAGGCACTGCAATGCATTCTCTATGGGTTCCGGGAGGGCTCGCACTAACGTGCTTACGTCATCATACGTACCCTTAACTTGTGCAGCGATTGGTGGGAACAAACATACACTATTAAAATCTTTAAGATTAAGTGACAAATAATATTTGAAAACAATTTTGAATTTGAACAACAAGAAAAAATGAAACACTACTTTAATATCTTTATCAAATGTGATAAAAAAAATAAAAATAAAAAAGAGAACGAGAGCGAGAGAGACTGTTGGGACATCTCGCGAGTTGAGGCCAGTAGAAGTTGAACAACGTCATGGCGAACGCAGTTAATTCTATCGTGTCATTAAAAGAAATACTTGAACCCAGTAGAGCATTACAATAATCTAGCCTTGAGGTCATGTGACGAAGTGGGCACTTTGGAGGGAGCTGGGCACTAGTGTGCCATTATGTAGCCGTTTGGAATGCACTTGATTAAGGGAACAACGAAAGACAATGTAATTTCCTCATTATTTTCACCTGGGATGTTCCCATGACAACGCAGCATAGTGTCCATCAGCCGAATAGCTGTTCTTACCAGAAAAAGCATATTATTGCTGTTAACATAACTGTTGCAAATAAATATACATTTTATACCGTTTTAGTAAAAGTGGCCACGGTCACATCGAACATTTTGTTTCCCCTTAGCAACCGTGAATTGAAATTTGGATTTATTTTTGATGATTATTGACAGTCACTATAGAATGGCCCATAGAATATTTCTGCAGTGGTTTGGTTCTGATCAGGCCAAAAACCTAGGAGTAGTTCACAAAAGTACTCGAAAATGGGCGAGGCATGCATTTTGTCCGCCTCGAGCCAAGGAATCCAGCGATATAAGACACTTGAGCCTACGCCTCACGGTTGAGGAGTTGTGAGCCATTTCATACTTTTGACCACTGTAGCGCCCCCGTCAGGCCGATCGGGGCAAGCCTTGGTGACGCTGTAGGCGGTGTGAGTACTACCAGCCCTCAAAGTTTCAAGTCTCTACGACTTACGGTTCGGTCTGCCCGATCAGTTTTAGATGGAGAATGCTGAAAATTAAAAATAACAATAGGGTTTCAGAGCTACGCGCTTGAACCCCTTATAATAAAATAAAATAAAGTAGATTCTGAGCTGTAAGCACGTCCCAGCCGGGTTCGTCACTTATTGGGGTCCCCTGGAAACATTTCCCTTGTGGTCTGTGAGTATTTGCAGCGCGTTTCTGTATTTGGTTGTGTTGTGAGTATTTGGAGCACACACGTGTTGTGAAACTGATGAAGATTTTTCGTAATTTGCAGGTGTTTTTTCTATTTGCATGCGTTTTCTTCAGTTGCAGCTCTCTCAGCCACCGTAGGAGGTTAAGCTAACATGTAATATTTTCACATTTTAATATATTATAAATAACATTTGGAGAGTCACTGGTAAAGTCAGATGAGTGCAGTATGACTGGTCCTACAGGGTTTGCCGTTTGTTTCCACAGAGCCGAGAATGTTGACGTGAAAAAGTTCAGCCGTGGTGTGAATGTGTCCATAGGAATCCACTGTTTGTCCTGTAGATCTGTTTCCACTACTAATGTTTGTGTCAGAGCTCGTGGGGGGTCTGAAGAAGCTTGAGCAAGGGTCATTCACAATCCTGCTACACCCATCTATTATTAAAATAATATTCTGGGTTTAATACAAATTACACTCAATTGACAGCATTTGATTGCCACAAAAAGAAAAAGAAAAAAATCAGTTTGAAGTTCACTTACAAAAGAAATTTCATTTTGAAGGTTTTAAAAGCTGAAATGTGAACTGTATACGTTTATAAAAGCGCTTATGCTATTTTTTCTCTTAGAAATGTGTATTATTTGAGCTGTAACATTTAGGGTTTTAAGGTTTATGGTGTATAGCAGTGGTGCTCAATCCTGTTCCTGGAGATCTTGAAACTGAGAATTTTTACGTTTAAAATTTGACCCTATTAATTTTCATCTAATGATTCAGTGTTAAGTTGCATTCACACCGCCAGCTCGTGGCCGTTCCTGGTGCTGCCACTCAGATGTTATTGATAGACTGCACATCTGGACATATCTTTAGAAAATAAAATGATAGATGATATATATTTGTGGTAAAACTAAGATATCATTCTTATTTGACAAGGAAATAGTTTTCATTTTACTAGAAAGTAGCATTCTGCTGTCAGAGACTGCTGTTATATAAACTACAGAAGTGTTAGTGCACTAAATCATTAAGCAGATGAAAAATTTATCAATATACAATTTCACATGTACGTGTAATCAGATATCAGGGTAAAGTATGCACTATATTTGGTGTGCCGTCCAAGGGAAGGGTTCTGAGCTCTGGATTTGGCCCAAACCCAGAGTACTCCCCCATCCTTAACTGGGATAGGACCCAGCAGAGAGTGAGGAGTGGTGGAGGGATGCTGCAAAACTCTCAAGGGACAGAATCATTAATATTAGACTTTTTAATGAAATTCAATCATTTTAATGATACTGAATATATATATATATATATATATATATATATATATATATATATATATACACTGCTCAAAAAAATTAAAGGAACACTTAGAAAACACATCAGATCTCAATGGGGAAAATATCATGCTGGATATCTATACTAATATGGACTGGGTAATGTGTTATGAACGAAAGGATGCCACATCGTTTGATGGAAATGAAAATAATCAACCTACAGAGGATTGAATTCAAAGACACCCCGGAAATCTAAGTGAAAAAATGATGCAGCAGGCTTGTCAATTTTGCTGAAATTTCATTGCAGCAACTCAAAATGGTACTCAGTAGTTTGTATGGCCCCCACGTGCTTGTATGCATGCCTGACAACGTCGGGGCATGCTCCTAATGAGACAACGGATGGTGTCCTGGGGTATTTCCTCCCAGATCTGGACCAGCGCATCACTGAGCTCCTGGACAGTCTGAGGTGCAACCAGGTGATGTCAGATGGACCGAAACACAATGTCCCAGAGGTGTTCTATTGGATGTAGGTCAGGTGAGCGTGGTGGCCCTTCAATGGTATCATTCCTTCATCCTCCAGGAACTGCCTGCATGCTCTCGCCACATGAGGCCGGGCATTGTTGTGCACCAGGAGGAACCCAGGACCCACTGCACCAGCAAAGGGTCTGACAATGGATCCAAGGATTTCATCCCAATACCTAATGGCAATCAGGGTGCCATTGTCTAGCCTGCAGAGGTCTGTGCGTCCCTCCATGGATATGCCTCCCCAGACCATCACTGACCCACCACCAAACCGGTCATGCTGAACGATGTTACAGGCAGCATAACATTCTCCACGGCTTCTCCAGACCCTTTCCTGTCTGTCACGTGCTCAGGGTGAACCTGCTCTCATTTGTGAAAACCACAGGGCACCAGTGGCGGACCTGCCAATTCTGGTGTTCAATGGGAAATGCCAATCGAGCTCCCTGGTGCTGGGCAGTGAGCACAGGGCCCACTAGAGGACGTCGGGCCCTCAGGCCACCCTCAAGAAGTCTGTTTCTGATTGTTTGGTCAGAGACATTCACACCAGTGGCCTGCTGGAGGTCATTCATTCATTCATTCATTCATTATTTATTTATAGAGCACATTTAAAAACAACCCATGGTTGACCAAAGTGCTGAACAGGACAAGATAATCAATACAATTAGTAAATACTATACAATACACAATACAATATACAATACTATATAATAAAATTACAAGAGCAGTCAATATGATTACAAGCATGCTAAAATAAAAACACATTAAAGATCATTTTGTAGGGCTCTGGCAGTGCTCATCATGTTCCTCCTCGCACAAAGGAGCAGATACCGGTCCTGCTGATGGGTTAAGGACCTTCTACGGCCCTGTCCAGCTCTCCTAGAGTAGCTGTCTGTCTTCCTGGAATCTCCTCCATGCTCTTGAGACTGTGCTGGGAGACACAGCAAACCTTCTGGCAATGGCACGTATTGATGAGCCATCCTGAAGGAGCTGGACTGCCTGCGCAACCTCTGTAGGGTCCAGGTATCGCCTCATGCTACCAGTAGTGACACTGACCCTAGCCAAATGCAAAACTGGTGAAAAACAGTCCGAAAAGATGAGTAGGGAAAAAATGTCAGTGGCCTCCACCTGTAAAACCATTCCTGTTTTGGGGGTTGTCTCACTGTTGCCCATCTAGTGGACCTGCTGTTAATTTCATTAACACTAAAGCAGCTGAATCTGATTACCAACCCCCTCTGTTACTTAACTGACCAGATCAATATCCCAGGAGTTTAACTGACTTGATGATATTCTCTGATTAAAAAGTGTTCCCTTTATTTTTTTGAGCAGTGTATATATATACACACATATATACACATACCATAACAAGATCAAACAAAACAAAAGCGTGGGACGTGGACGTAGACATGGTTACAGTGAAACAAAACTTGACAAAGACACATGGTAAACATGAGGGCTTAAATACACACAAGACTAATGACAAGACAAGGGACACCTGTGAACAATGACAATGAAACAATGAACCAATGACAACATGACACATCAAGGGAACACATGACAGGATCACATGACTTGAACAGGGGATCACATGACAGACATGAAACAGGAACATGAAACCAGTGTCAGAACTTTATTTACTGTGGAATGATAGATTCATCGGGGGTTCCTACGGTGAAAATGGAAGTAAACTTGCCGGATGCATTTGCGTAGATTTCGTCGGCATGTTCAGCTCATGTTCACCGGCAGAGGAGACCATGTGCAGCTTCTGCTCCTGTGGATGGGCAAAAGGGGATGAGATGTTTATAATACATAGACATTATCAGTCATGAATCCAAAAAACTACATTATAAGTTTGAGGAGTATGTCATGCCAAAAGCCAACCCGATCTTTGCGAGGTACAAGTTTCATGAAAAAACACAGGGGGAACACAAGACATTTGAATACTTCGTTACAGAGCTTAAACTGTGAATGACTGTGGATATACAAACAGTGACTAAATAGTACGGGACTGCATTGTTTTTGCTACTAACGCCCCAAAATTCAAGAGAGAAACTGCAAAATCAAGGTGCTGATCTAACATTTGAAAAAAGCCATTGATATAGGGCGGTCACACAAAGATGCACAAGTATATGTGCAATTAACACAGAATGTGAACAGGATTTTGATGAACTTAAATTAGGACCTCAAGCAAACAAAGTTAGCTTCAAGTTGGATACTGAGGCCCAGTTGAACATCACTCCAGCCAGTAAATTTAAAAATCTTTTCTACACAACAGAACTGAAACCCACGATGCGCCGTCTCAAAGGCTATGGCGGAGAGCCACTTGATGTAAAAGGGACATGTCAGCAAGACACAGAGGCTTTGCTGGAATTTTACATGTGCTTGGTCTGGAGAGCATGCATGGACATGGGGCTGATAAAGCTTGTCTTTTCAGTTGATGCAGATATAAACAAACCCTGTGGTCTCACGCAAGAGTTCCAGGATGTCTTTCACGGGATTGGTCAATTTCCAGGAGAATCCAATCCTGGATCCTGCACTATACTCCTATACTCCTGGATCCTGCAGCCTCAAGGAGGAGCTAGACAGCATGGATAAAGCAGGCGTTATTGTTAAAGTCACGGGACCCACAGACTGGGTTAATGCCCTAGTGGTCATTGAAACCCTGCACTGGAAAGCTCAGGGTATGTTTAGACCCTAGAGACTTGAATAAAGCAATCAGAAGGCTGCATTACCCCCTGCCGACTCTGGACAACAGCACCCCAAAACTCACTGGAGCATAATTCTCTAATGAGCTTGATGCAGAATCTGGATATTGGGCAATCAAGCTGTCAGAGGAGTCATCAAAACTAACAACTTTCAATATTATAGTGGGAAGGTACAGATGTCTCTGTCTACCTTTTGGACTGATCTCTTTCCAAAGATTCCAAGATTCTCTTCCAAGATTCAAAGAAAAATAGATGAGACTTATGAAGGGTTTGACGTTGTTGCAGCCATTGTAGATGACATACTCGTCTTTGGAAAAACAAAAGAGGAACTTGCACACTGTGCTAATGAGGACCCGTGAAAAAGGAGAATGTCTCAACCCAGACAAAAGTGTGATATGCGTCCCTGAGGTCAGTTATTTCGGGCACAAGCTAACGTGCGAAGGCATCAAACCTGATCCAGAGAAAGTTATCAGGATAAGAGACATGAGCCCTCTAAAGAATAAGTCAGAACTGGAAACCGGTTCATACAGAATACCGGTGTTTATTTTTGTTATGATATGAATTTTTAATATACAGCAATACCGGTGTATGTGGCTTTAACAACGATCGGAAGCGGTGTGACACTGTTTGAGAGGGTCTTTTCACTGTTGCGCTGTGGTGATGCACAGCTCTATGTGTTACTGTGACGGTGAAGATGGATAGGTTAAACTATAACTGATAGCTGTCAAATTATATTACAGTGTTTCCCATTCAGTGGTTCACAATATCAAAACAGACTTTTGGAAAATCTATTTGTGATTGGCATTGACATTGTTGAATAAACATGAGCACTGCATGTTTCAAAGTCAAAACGCGGTGCGGGTGAATGTAATGTTTATATGAATGTAAGTGAACTGACGGTCTTTGGAAAAATTTCGATGTTATTTCTACTGAATCTTTCTTTATCCTTCCTGATAATGCAGCATTTATGAGCCGTTACCGGGGAAACCGCTGTTTCTGCCGCTCCTAAAGCGCCTCCTGCTGGCAGCTCTCAGTAAACTGCCTTGCAAACCTGTATTAATACTAGTGTGGAATTTTTCTACAATATGACAGTAAAATAGGGCATTCTAAGTCCATCTACTGCAGTATTTCCTCTCTCAATCAGTTGAAAATGTGGTTAACACCCAGTCATGCTTGAAAAATAAAATACCGTTATATACCGTGAAACCAGTAAAATTTTGAAAAACACTGTGATATGAATTTTTGGTCATACCGCCCAGCACTAACACCTTAGGTATTGTCAATTACTTGTTCAGATTTGTGCCAAATCTGTCTGAAATAAACGCACCGCTGAGGCAGCTCCTGAAACAGTGTAATGAGTTTGCGTGGGACGAGACTCAGATGAAAGCATTTGAGAAGATGAAAGAGCTGATCACACGAGAGCCTGGCCCTGTCCTGTCTTACTATGACCTTGTAAAGAGCTCCGCCTGCAGGTTGATGCATCAAAAAGTGTTCTGTACTTCTTCAGGACCACAAACCCATTGCGTATGCTTCAAAATCCCTCACACCAACAGAAGAAAATTACGCACAGTTTGAAAAGGAATTGTATGCTGTGGTGTTTGAATGCAAACGCTTTCACGCACATGTCTATGGCAGGAAATTTATTGTCGAGTCTGATCTCAAACCTTTCGAACCCATCCTGAGAAAGCCTCTTGCAGCCACTCCTCCACGCCTTCAGAATGATCTTGCAACTACAGAGGTATGATATCGAAATTGTGCACCGTCCAGGAAAAGACATTCCAATAGTGCAATGCGCTGTCCAGGAAGTCCATCTTATACAGACTTGAATCACTGGATGAGGATATGGATGCACAAATTCACACAGTTGTAGCTAATCTCCCTGTAAGCGACAGGAAGCTAACGAGCATCGGAACAACAGAGCAAGACCCACAGCTTACATCCCTGAGAAGTGTCATAAAAGCCGGATGGCCTGATGTGAGGAAGAAGTGCCCCTCCAGCCTTGCTGGGTACTGGAGTCACAGAGATGAGATTTCAGAGATCGAAGGACTTCTGTTTATGGGTGAGCAAATCATTATTCCACATGCGCTTAGGGCAGAAATGTTAGAGTGCATACACACTGCACACATGGGAATTGAGAAGAGTAAGCAAAGAGCCAGAAATATTTTATTTTGGCCAGGCATGAACAAACAAATTGAGGAACTGGTGGAAAGATGCACCACATGCTTAGAGCTCCGAAAATATAATCCAAAAGAGTCCATAATCTCTCACCAGATCCCAGAACGCCTGTGGCAGATCGTTGCAACAGACTTGTTCATGTGGAACGGAGATGAATATTTAATAGCCGTAGACAACTACAGCAGATTCTTCGAGCTGGAGAGACTCCATTCAACATCACCCACAGTCATCCATAAGCTGAAGGCCATCTTTGCTAGGCGCGCGGTACCTGATAATGACCCAAAGTACAGGTTGCATGACTTCAAAACTTTGCAATTCAATGGGACTTTGCACATGCAACATTTAGTCCGCACTATCGGCAAAGCCATGATCTCACTGAATAGATAGCTAAGGCCATACTGAGCAGAGCACATGCTGAGAAGGACCCTTACCTCAGCTTACTTGAACACAGGAACACCCCTGTTGACGGATTTAAGTCTCCCTCACAGTTGCTGATGAGTAGACGTCTTCGCTTCATTCTGCCCACGGCAGGAGAACAGCTACAGCCTCAGGTCGTGGATCAAAAACTGGTGAATGCAAAATGGAAACTAAAACAAGCAAAGCAGAGACAGTCCCATGATCGCACTGCACAGCCATTGTCAGCATTGGCACAAGGGGATAATGTTTGCTTTCAACTAGGCAATGGTCGGTGGATGTCCCCCACTGTATTGCAACCGGTGGAGACACACTGGTCATACCTTATCCGCACCCATGATGATCAATGTTCATGACCTATGATGACCTAAAGACATTCTTGGTTTATAAATCATGAACTTCTGACATTCGGTAAGATGTAAAACAAATGTTGCAGTATTATAGATGCTAGTCCAAAGATTGTTTTGTTGAATGTATTGTTCTGCTTGTCATTGGTTACGACACTTTAACTGGTTACTCAAGGTAGACTATTTAATAGTTGATATACCAACGTGATTTTGGTATTAGGGAATCATTGTTCATCTGTTGTATAAGTGCAATGTTAATTATTCTGCTCCATCCTGATGTGACCCGATATGTTTAATGGAAGTGTAAAGTCTGCCATATTAGACTTATGTGGTAGCATAATACCAGAGAATGTCTAATAGGAAGAGAATTGGCACTCTCTGCTTACTTCCGGTTTCTGGACTGGCTGCAGTAACACGTCTCTGTCCATGCGGGGGCGCTCGCAGGCGAGTGCAGAATGAATGGAGGTCTATGGCGAAAAACCCTCAAAATCCACTTTTCTCAGGATATAATTTTTTGTCTAGTAATTTGAATGTTGTATTCGAAAGGAGATGCAAAGAAATTACACATTGCTGGGTGTTAGATTTTTTAGAGTCACTTATTTGGTTTAAAAAGTCTTTTAAAATGTCAATGACGTCAGAATGCTGACGTCATTAGCAGAATGCTAGCGTGTTATGGGCAACAACAACTCAACCTGTAAGAAATCGAAAAGAAATAAGTACTCGTTCATTCAACTTTCGACCTATAACCCATGTTGAACTTGCAAAACTTACAATAAAATCTGAGATTTCTCAAAGGCAATCGGGTGAAAGAGACACATTTAGCCGTCTAGCCCCATAGACTCCCATTCAGTCTGCACTCGCTCGCGATCACCTCCAGTGGAATTCTAATGGAACTGCAACCAAGATCGATACAATGGGGCTAATAGGAAGTGCCCAGGCTCTCCGTAGACGGGCTCTGATAATACTTCATAAAATGGGGGGTGTAATATTATCAGCCCACATGTTTGGTGATTTGCATACTGAATGCTGATTGGTTGTTAACTCTCTGTATGTTGGAGTTGTGAATTATTGGATTCATCATGTTTCGGGATCCCATAATGTCCTTGAAGCATGAAAACGTTGCTCACGGCCACAGTGTCATGATCACAGCAGGGTGTGCCTCCATGGTAGATGTTGGGGCCCTCATATTGAGTTAAGTTGTTCATTTTCCCCTTTTGGGTTGATTAAGTTTATTACTTGTGCTTCTTGCAACAATGCCCTTGGAGGAGTTGTGCTGTAGTTTACATGACCATAATGCTGTGGTTACAACAGGGAGATGTTTGCACATAGAGAGTTCAGTTCCAAGTCTAGAAGATCTCTAGTATTCCATCCAGTTTTGGCAATGTCCACTTCACTTAAAATGGAGGCTCTTTCGGGAGCCGGAATTTATTCCTTGTGGGAGGAAGTGGCCATAGAGGAAGTGCCTCCTTTCCAGAAGGAATCCTATATGACAGTTGATATTATCTGTCGGTGTGTTGGGGCAGGTGTGTTTGGGCAGGTGTGTTGGAGCAGGTGTGTTGGGGAAGGTGTGTTGGGGCAGGTGTGTTGGGGCAGGTGTGTTGGGGCAGGTGTGTTGGAGCAGGTGTGTTGGGGCAGGTGTGTTGGGGCAGGTGTGTTTGGGCAGGTGTGTTTGGGCAGGTGTGTTGGGGCAGGTGTGTTGGGGCAGGTGTGTTTGGGCAGGTGTGTTGGGGCAGGTGTGTTGGGGCAGGTGTGTTGGAGCAGGTGTGTTGGGGCAGGTGTGTTGGAGCAGGTGTGTTGGGGCAGGTGTGTTCTGTGTTGGGGCAGGTGTGTTGGGGCAGGTGTGTTGGGGCAGGTGTGTTGGGGCAGGTGTGTTTGGGCAGGTGTGTTTGGGCAGGTGTGTTGGGGCAGGTGTGTTGGGGCAGGTGTGTTGGAGCAGGTGTGTTGGGGCAGGTGTGTTGGGGCAGGTGTGTTCTGTGTTGGGGCAGGTGTGTTGGAGCAGGTGTGTTAGGGCAGGTGTGTTGGGGCAGGTGTGTTGAAGCAGGTGTGTTGGGGCAGGTGTGTTGGAGCAGGTCTGTTGGGGCAGGTGTGTTCTGTGTTGGGGCAGGTGTGTTGGGGCAGGTGTGTTGGAGCAGGTGTGTTGGAGCAGGTGTGTTGGGGCAGGTGTGTTGGAGCAGATGTGTTGGGGCAGGTGTGTTGGGGCAGGTGTGTTGGGGCAGGTGTGATGGGGCAGGTGTGTTGGGGCAGATGTGTTGTGGCAGGTGTGTTGGAGCAGGTGTGTTGGAGCAGGTGTGTTGGAGCAGGTGTGTTGGAGCAGGTGTGTTGGAGCGGGTGTGTTGGAGCGGGTGTGTTGGAGCGGGTGTGTTGGGGCGGGTGTGTTGGGGCGTGTGTTGGGGCGGGTGTGTTGGAGCAGGTGTGTTGGGGCAGGTGTGTTGGAGCGGGTGTGTTGGAGCGGGTGTGTTGGGGCGGGTCTGTTGGGGCGGGGCAGGTGTGTTGGGGCAGGTGTGTTGGGGCAGGTGTGTTGGGGCAGGTGTGTTGGGGCGGGTGTGTTGGAGCGGGTGTGTTGGAACAGGTGTGTTGGGGCGGGTGTGTTGGGGCGGGTGTGTTGGGGCAGGTGTGTTGGGGCAGGTGTGTTGGGGCAGGTGTGTTGGAGCAGGTGTGTTGGGGCAGGTGTGTTGGGGCAGGTGTGTTGAAGCAGGTGTGTTGGAGCAGGTGTGTTGGAGCAGATGTGTTGTGGCGGGTGTGTTGGAGCAGGTGTGTTGGGGCGGGTGTGTTGGGGCGGGTGTGTTGGGGCAGGTGTGTTGGAGCAGGTGTGTTGGGGCACGTGTGTTGGGGCAGGTGTGTTGGAGCAGGTGTGTTGGAACAGGTGTGTTGGAGCAGGTGTGTTGGGGCGGGTGTGTTGGGGCGGGTGTGTTGGGGCGGGTGTGTTGGGGCGGGTGTGTTGGGGCGGGTGTGTTGGGGCGGGGCAGGTGTGTTGGGGCGGGTGTGTTGGGGCGGGTGTGTTGGGGCGGGTGTGTTGGGGCGGGTGTGTTGGAGCGGGTGTGTTGGGGCAGGTGTGTTGGGGCGGGTGTGTTGGGGCGGGTGTGTTGGAGCGGGTGTGTTGGGGCAGGTGTGTTGGGGCAGGTGTGTTGGAGCAGGTGTGTTGGAGCAGGTGTGTTGGGGCTGGTGTGTTGGGGCAGGTGTGTTGGGGCAGGTGTGTTGGAGCAGGTGTGTTGGGGCAGGTGTGTTGGAGCAGGTGTGTTGGAGCAGGTGTGTTGGAGCAGGTGTGTTGGGGCGGGTGTGTTGGAACAGGTGTGTTGGGGCGGGTGTGTTGGGGCAGGTGTGTTGGGGCAGGTGTGTTGGGGCAGGTGTGTTGGAGCAGGTGTGTTGGGGCAGGTGTGTTGGGGCAGGTGTGTTGGGGCAGGTGTGTTGGAGCGGGTGTGTTGGAGCAGATGTGTTGTGGCGGGTGTGTTGGAGCAGGTGTGTTGGGGCGGGTGTGTTGGGGCGGGTGTGTTGGAGCAGGTGTGTTGGGGCAGGTGTGTTGGGGCAGGTGTGTTGGAGCAGGTGTGTTGGGGCACGTGTGTTGGGGCACGTGTGTTGGGGCAGGTGTGTTGGAGCAGGTGTGTTGGAGCAGGTGTGTTGGAGCAGGTGTGTTGGGGCAGGTGTGTTGGGGCAGGTGTGTTGGAGCAGGTGTGTTGGAGCAGGTGTGTTGGGGCAGGTGTGTTGGAGCAGGTGTGTTGGAGCAGGTGTGTTGGAGCAGGTGTGTTGGGGCAGGTGTGTTGGGGCAGGTGTGTTGGGGCAGGTGTGTTGGAGCAGGTGTGTTGGAGCAGGTGTGTTGGGGCAGGTGTGTTGGGGCAGGTGTGTTGGAGCAGGTGTGTTGGAGCAGGTGTGTTGGAACAGGTGTGTTGGGGCAGGTGTGTTGGGGCAGGTGTGTTGGAACAGGTGTGTTGGAACAGGTGTGTTGGAACAGGTGTGTTGGGGCAGGTGTGTTGGAGCAGGTGTGTTGGAGCAGGTGTGTTGGGGCAGGTGTGTTGGAGCAGGTGTGTTGGGGCAGGTGTGTTGGAGCGGGTGTGTTGGAGCGGGTGTGTTGGGGCGGGTGTGTTGGAGCGGGTGTGTTGGAGCGGGTGTGTTGGGGCGGGTGTGTTGGAGCAGGTGTGTTGGAGCAGGTGTGTTGGAACAGGTGTGTTGGGGCAGGTGTGTTGGAGCAGGTGTGTTGGAGCAGGTGTGTTGGAACAGGTGTGTTGGAGCAGGTGTGTTGGGGCAGGTGTGTTGGAGCAGGTGTGTTGGGGCAGGTGTGTTGGAGCAGGTGTGTTGGGGCAGGTGTGTTGGGGCAGGTGTGTTGGAGCAGGTGTGTTGGAGCAGGTGTGTTGGGGCTGGTGTGTTGGGGCAGGTGTGTTGGGGCAGGTGTGTTGGGGCAGGTGTGTTGGGGCAGGTGTGTTGGAGCAGGTGTGTTGGAGCAGGTGTGTTGGAGCAGGTGTGTTGGGGCTGGTGTGTTGGAGCAGGTGTGTTGGAGCAGGTGTGTTGGGGCTGGTGTGTTGGGGCAGGTGTGTTGGAGCAGGTGTGTTGGAGCAGGTGTGTTGGGGCTGGTGTGTTGGGGCAGGTGTGTTGGGGCAGGTGTGTTGGGGCAGGTGTGTTGGAGCAGGTGTGTTGGAGCAGGTGTGTTGGAGCAGGTGTGTTGGAGCAGGTGTGTTGGAGCTGGTGTGTTGGAGCAGGTGTGTTGGGGCAGGTGTGTTGGAGCAGGTGTGTTGGAGCAGGTGTGTTGGGGCAGGTGTGTTGGAGCAGGTGTGTTGGGGCAGGTGTGTTGGAGCAGGTGTGTTGAGGCAGGTGTGTTGGAGCAGGTGTGTTGGAGCAGGTGTGTTGGGGCTGGTGTGTTGGGGCAGGTGTGTTGGGGCAGGTGTGTTGGGGCAGGTGTGTTGGAGCAGGTGTGTTGGAGCAGGTGTGTTGGAGCAGGTGTGTTGGAGCAGGTGTGTTGGAGCAGGTGTGTTTGGGCAGGTGTGTTGGAGCAGGTGTGTTGGAGCAGGTGTGTTGGGGCAGGTGTGTTGGGGCAGGTGTGTTGGGGCAGGTGTGTTGGAGCAGGTGTGTTGGGGCAGGTGTGTTGGAGCAGGTGTGTTGGGGCTGGTGTGTTGGGGCAGGTGTTCTGTGTTGGGGCAGGTGTGTTGGAGCAGGTGTGTTGGGGCAGGTGTGTTGGAGCAGGTGTGTTGGGGCAGGTGTGTTGGGGCAGGTGTGTTGGGGCAGGTGTGTTGGAGCAGGTGTGTTGGGGCAGGTGTGTTGGGGCAGGTGTGTTGGAGCAGGTGTGTTGGGGCAGGTGTGTTGGAGCAGGTGTGTTGGAGCAGGTGTGTTGGAGCAGGTGTGTTGGAGCAGGTTGCCGGGATAAGTTCAGAGCAGGACAAGAGATCCACAAACCCTTGGGTCTTATGGCAGCATCCCTGGGGATACTTTAGTGTACCTTTGGACCTACTCCATTTTAATGGTGAATAAACAGCTAAAGAGTTCATCCCTATTGGCATGCTCACCACAGACACAAAATTACACACACATGATATCAAACTCTGTTACAGTAGCGCATCCCCAGCTTTATTCAGGGTGTTTGGTTAGGCGGAATTTATCACAACAAGATGATCTCAAAAGACGTCTCGTTAGCAGTTAGTACCATAAAAATATGCATCTGTTAAACTGGTCGCAATGAGTGTGTTATGTGTTAGTGAAGTGGACGCAATGTGTATGTTTTATAGTAAAGCAGACGCAAGGAATTACTCGTCTTGGTGGTGGTGTCACGTTGCTCTAGCTGGGTGTAGTTTGTGTCACGTCATCGGCCCCTCCGCTGGCTCCTGAAAGTCCCACTTCACTTTCAGTGAACTTCAAACACTGGGTCAGATCCAGACAAATGTGGACTTCAGTTTGGTTGTGTTCATTATATTTCATCCTGTCATTTTGATGGGTGGATGGTTTGAGTCGGCCTATATCGATTCAAAGTAGATTGCTGCTTAGTTCTTCATATTCTTACTTCATCCTTTCAAAATATCTAACATTGGGAATCAAACAATGTAATCATCTGTCAAAAATAATGAAATAAGACAGCTAACCCTAACACTTTCTTTTCTTTTTTCTCTTCTATTCTATATCTGTTTTTTTTTTTTTTTATTACATATACTGCGTTAGACTAAACTGGGAAGGGTCACAGCACTTGCGTATTGTTGTCCTATTGTTAGCTTCACTGCTTCTATTGCTCTCCTCATTCGTAAGTCACTTTGGATAAAAGATTCTGCTAAATGATTAAATGTAAAAAAAGCTGACTTAAATAACAACAACTTTAAAGTTACATTTTAGAAGAAAATGAATACCAACACTTCGAAGGCTGGCCTCCATTTTTCTACACTCGTTTTCCTGTAAAAGTGAAATGTCAGCATGCTCATGGGACTCCAGGCCAGAGTTCCCGAAGTGTCTGATCTGAAAGGGAACTTTTATTAATGCCTGTGGAGAAAATGAATATGAAAATGTTGATGTTTGGTCCACATCTCTCTCCTCGCAGGACTCCATCTTTAGCAGTCGTCCTCTGAGCCAGAGAGAAGCTTCCTTCTGGGATCATCTGTCTCCTGACAGACTCTTCCTCCTCCTCCTCCTCCTCCTCCTCAGGTCCCTGTGTTGGGCTGCCCTCCACCTCCCCATCCCACACGCCACATCTGTCAAACCTGCACCACACCGCCCAGCCTCACACACACCACTCTCAGTGATGTCACTTCCTCCAGGAGCTCCACCCATCTGCACACGCCGGGATCAGCGCTTCAAACGGACACTCGATGAGCCATACCAGCCAAACCCGAGCAGAGCGGAAGAGCGTCTGCCTCTCTCTCTCTCTCTCAGCGCTCTGCCTACAGGGCACTGACTCAAGATTAGAATTAAGAAATCATATTTTGCATTAAAAAAAATCAAGGACCATTAAGATCTATTGCATTGTGACATATATTTTCAAAAGAAATTTATTACTGTAGTGCATTTTAAAATTATTATCATTCCTTTTTGGTCTCACTTCATTTCGATGGTCCACTTTTTAAACATTTTGCTAACTTTAAGTAACTTTGCTACATGTCAACTAACTCTCATTAGAGTATTATGGACTGTTCGGTTCGGGGTGGTAGAATAAGTTGACGTAGTTACAGTGAATGTCTGTTGAGGAGCATCTAAATAAAGAGTTAGCAGATATTAATCAGACACTCTACTAATACTCTAATGACTGCTATTGACATGTAAAGTTACTCACAGTCAGCAAAATGTCTAAAGTGGACCATCAAAATGAAGTGTTACTTATTTTTTTATTATCATCATAAGTGATTCTCATCCGATTATTTTTAAAATACAATATAACAATTTTTAAATGAAAGCATACATTAAAACAAATATTATCAGGCTGTATAAATAATTTCCAATTCAAATAATATTGTTTTTCACATTGCAGTGATATAATTCTAAAAGGATTTAGATTTTTTATTTAGTTTGAGCAAATTGTGCTTAGTATATGAATCTACAAATAATCTCAATGGTCCTAAAGAAGGCTTTGCTGCCTTCATGCGAAGTATTTTCTTGATGCTGTCGATGGGTTTTGTTGAAACACACACAGTGGAAGAGTAAGTTTGCCTGTAATCATTCATTCAGACTAGCAGAATGACAGATAGATGTTCTAACACTGTATTTGTAGATGACAGCTCTATATGTTGTCTAACAATCATAAATGAACGTGCCAATGGCCATTGCACCCGTCAGCTCTGTGTGTGTGTGTGTGTGTGTGTGTGTAGTATTATAGTACAGTAGTGCAACTGAAACCATTGTAAGCAAAAAGCGATGTTATAGAACACTGTAAAAAATGAACTTTTTAAGAACAATATCTTGGTCAGTTTGAGTCAGTCATATTTCAGCTTCCACTGGGATCGGATACGAGGAGATTGTGAAGCACAAGTGCAGTGATGAGGCTTTGAGCTGCTATACAGCGTCTCAGACGGACTCTGAGGGTTCGAGGAGCTTGCATGCCTTTAACTGGAGAGAGATGCTGCGGATTTTCCCCCATATTTTTCTTTTCCGTTGGAGTTACGCACAGGACTTCTGAGGGCCAGTGACTGGATTATTTTTCTATCTATTAAAGATCGGTCTTGTTTCTTCATAAGTGCAATATGTTGGTCATGATGGGCTAAAGCGTCTTCACTCTTACTTCAGCATAGTGGCGTGTAGATCCTCATCAAACCAGTGTTTTCATCCAGCGCAACGTCAAAGTGATCGGCTAGGCTTTAACTGTGATTTGTTCTCGGTGTTGTTTTTGGGTGTTTATTTATTCTAGAAAATAAACCAGTGTTACCATGACAATGAAGTGCAATCATGTAAAAAGTACTTTTGTTTTTCTTTTATTTAACTTTTAAACAACCAGGAGATGTTTCAGGTGAATATTCTGCTATATTATGCAAGCGTCTGTATGTTTAGAGGAATGTTTATCTCTAGAAAATAACGTCTGTGAAATGAAGCTGTTGTAAAGATGCATTCTGATCAGATATATAAGCTGAAAACTGAAGAACCATATTGGGGAACACTTTATAATAACTGCACGCTATTAATCTTTAGTTAAGCATTAGTAAACAGTTCATTCGTCATTTATAAAGCATAATAGACATTAATAAGCAGTTTATAAATACAGTTATAAATGCTTTGTTCTTGATTTTAAAGCATATCTATAATGTGTTTAATTATTGTATTTTCATACTTTATTAATGATCAATTTATCATTTCTAAATGAAGTATAGCATTATGTATAAACCAGTTACATTATTTACCCTTATTTACAAACTAGGTGTTGTCATTGATTAATAAGATCACTTAGAAAGTGTAAGTAAATGTAGTAGATTCAGGGAGTTATAAAGCATTTAGTAGTGGTCAGTTCACTGTGTGTGTGAGCTCATCTAAAGTGAGGACTAGTTGTGCTTTGTAAATCGTTTATAAAGGAGATTTAAAGACTCAGTTTTTTTCTAAACAGAAAAATGAAACAAACACACACAGCGATACAGAACATAGAGATATTAAACTGAGTCTTTAAATCTCCTTTATAAATGCTTTATAAGGCATAACTAGTCCTCACTTTAGATGAGCTCACAGAAATAGTGAACTGACCACTACTAAATGCTTTATAACTCCCTGAATTAACCCTGAATTACAGTAGAAATACATGTTAATAAAGCATTTATTAACACACTAGGTAACTATTACTATATGTCTGAATAATAAAATGTATTTAAACAGTTTATTAATCATTTACTTACACATTGTCTAAGTGATCTTATGAACCGCTGACAACTCCTAAATAACCGGTTTGTAAATAATGCAATACTTCATTTAGAAATGATAAATTGTTAATTAATAAAGTATGAAAATACAATAATTAAACACATTATAGATATGCTTTAAAATCAAGAACAAAGCATTTATAACTGTATTTATAATGCTTTATAAATGACGAATTAACTGTTTAGTAATGCTTAACTAATGATTAATAGCGTGCAGTTATTTTAAAGTGTTACCCAATATTTCAGTTTTGTAATTATGTTTTCATGACCCCGAACCAAAGCATTAGGTTTATTTTGAACATATCACATCTCTCGAGTGCAATATTCAGTCTGCTGTTCTCAAGTCAACATGAAACCAGATCTCGCCGTTTTACTTTCTGCAGACGTTCCTGGTCTTACTGTGTACGATTCATTGGTGCACATTCATTTCAAGAAAAAAATCAATTGTACTTGCTCCAAGTCCCCACATGCCCTACTTTTTTCATGTTTAATATCATGCTTCACTCACAATAAAGGAAGTAAAATGTGTTTGTGAACATCGTTTCATGTTGACTTTAACAGGAAATTTAAAAGCTTTTATATTTGTAATACTTCAGTGTCACACTTTCCAGAGATTTTGTTTTTTTCTGTATAAAATGTTAATAACTTAATAATAATCTGATTGACAGGCGAGGAGTGAATGTTCAGCCTGAACTCTTTACTCCACTTCTGCTGATACTGTATATCTGAACTGGCCTCCGCATCCTCTCGCGAGTCCGCCCGGTGGTGCGGGTCAGTTCTGTGTCGTGTGTTCCTGCAGTGATCAGTCAATGACGGCATGAAAGCACCCACTGTTAGGCCCTGTAGAGACACATTTGAGCAGTTATATATATATATATATATTAGGGACCCCGTCAGTAAGTCATTGTGTATATAGTGTGTCGTGTCTGGTCTCGTCACTGTCTGTCTGTGTCTCTCCTCACAGGCTGCTATCAACACCGTGATAGCAAAGTCCAAATCAAACACTCCCACAAATGGCTAACGGAAACGGGCATTTCGGTTTTATTTAGTTGTTGTAGAACAGAGAATGCTTGTAATTTGAGATTTTTTTTAATGTAATGGTTATCTATGTCAGTGTACAGTCAATGTAAAACTCAAACTGTGACGACATTCAGAGCATAAAATAAAATGAATATATGATGTCGTGTTTTTGGCCCAAAATTTATTTTGTGATTATTTTGTTATATATTGCGATTTGATGAGCTATGACTTGATGAGCAATGTCTAATATTGTCTAATATTGCTAGCGCTGAGACATCCGGACTCAGAGAGCAAAGACTGGCTCATTCTCACAACTGGGTTCACTCTCACAAGAATCAACAAACACTACAAGTGACAATACACATATTTATATCATAAAATCTTCACGTTCAAACGTTAAAACCCTCAAACTTTAGAAATTCTATCCACAAAAATGTTGGAAAGTTTCTGTAATGACATCTACTATAATTACACTGTTGAACACCTCAACCGACCCATACCCATACCAGCAAACTCAAAATACCTCAGTTTATAAATAGCTCAGTTAAAAAAGGTTTTGTGTGTGTGAGTGTGTGTGGCCTGGTAAACTCCGGTCATTTGTTTCCATGGTTACTCATTGGTTTGTTAAATAAGTCGCACCTGTTGCTTGTTTTACCCCTCAGGTTGTGTGTCTTTATAGCCCTGTGTTTCAGGCCTTAGTTGTCCGTTCTTGATGTTGTTATGCGAGTGATTTGGTTCCTGTGTTTCTCGTTCTCCTGTGCCCCAGCGTATCGTTATTCGAGTTTGTGTTGTTTTTGTTATCCAAGTCACTGCTAAGGCCCTGTCCCAAATGACACACTTCATATGCACTTTCGGTCTTGTGGACTTACAACGGCTGCTGTTTACGTGTGCGTTAAGTCCATGAGGCCGTAGGGATTCGCGAGCGCCCCGTTTGCCATTGATATCCGCGCTCGAAGCGAGCTCCCCATCAGAATTCTTCCCGACAGTCAAAGCGGCGTTACGTCACGAAAGATCTATGATATTATACTGTTATTTAAGCAAAATAAACTCGATATAGCCATACGCTGGGGCACTGGAGAACCAAACCAATGAAAACAACAAGAATGGACTAAAACACAAGGCTATAATTACATATACAAATTGAGGGGTAAAACAAGGACCAGGAACACTTTTTATGCGTTTTGGCCGTTCATTTACACGACAACGGAGTTTTGGGGGCCTGAAAACGCAAACTTTTGAAAATGGGTTTCAATATGCAAGTTTCCACTTTGATAATGATACCGTTATCGTCTCCTTTTAAACTAGAAAAACGTCTACGCATGTTTCCATGGATCCCTGAGAAAGGAACGAGTCCGAAGACACTTTGGGGAACGCCTCCAGCGTGACCGGTGTCTGAAACACGACAATGACACTGGCCTGCAACAGCCCGTGACGTCCCTGTCGTGTGACGGGACGTGAAGGAGACGTGACCAGGTATGCCTGAAGCAGTGAGACGCAGTGTCTCGTTCTCAGGGAACCATGCTAACATGCGTAACCTGAGACGAACCTCTCGAACTGGAACAAGCACTGCGTCCGAAGACACTATGGGGAACGAGTACCCACTCCGGCCATGCTATATACATGCAATAACTGCCTAAATGGCTGTGACAAGCTCAAACAGACTCAAGGGATGATGTCCCGGAGACCAGTCCCTCACTCAGGTCAACACTGAACAGTGACTCTGTTCCCTAAGATCAAACGGGTCTAATCAAAGACCGTTCACCAAGGCGAACGACTCTCTAAAGCCAGTGGAGGCCAACAAAACTCAATGCTCGATCCTGCTTACAATTCAACAAACTGAACAAATCACACAACGCACACTAAACTCCCTCTGGAGTTGTGCGCTACTTTTGTATTTTTATACACTTTTCAAGTGTCTTCGGATGCAGTGCGAGTTCTCATTCGAAAGGGAATGTGATTTCGTGAAAATGAGGACGTCACGCGCATACGTGTTACATGTTGAGTCTATGTGCGTAGTGTTTCTTTACAAAGGGACTACGCCAACTGGCCTGGCAGCAGAATACAGAATAAACACTGAATAAACACTGAATACAGAATACAAATGATTTTTAATCGTTTTCGCGGGTCAGTGTGAACGGGGAATCGTTTTGACAATGTTGTCGTTTGTAGGCGAAAACGTTGACATTTTTAGTACATTGTTGTCGTGTAAATGTACTCTAAAGCAAAGAAACTAAATACAAAGAATCAAACTAAACAGGCAAAACGTGGCAATATCTCACGTCTTCAGTTTTATTTGAAGTAATTGTGCAGCTCCATTTGTTTATTTTAATGTTCATTTGATTCAGATCATCAGCTCATGAAGCCCTGCAGTTCCCGCACAAACCCAGCAGATGTCTATCATGATCACATTTAAATGATATTTGATATATTTACATTTAATAGGGGTTGTAGCTTTTTAATAAATGTAAGCAGTAATTAGTATGAAGTGTAATGAGAGTCACTTTGCTTTGGTGCCATCATGTACCCACTGCAGGCTCAACATGAAGTTATTTCCGTTCTCAATATTTCTGAATGCAGAAATAAACATGCAGGGCATTTCTAATGTGCTCTTGGCAGATAGTCTTATCACACAGGCCACCCCAGTGATGATCACATGACCCACCACGCTCCTAGAGCTCTCATTGGTCGAGAGAAACTATCAGACATGGGAAAAACATTTCCAGTGGTTTGAGGTTTACAGCACCAGTTATACCCATATTAATATACAGAGACGTTTGAAAGAAGAACAGTGGACGTTCCTCTCCGCCTACAGCCAAGATGATTATCAGACACCTCCACATATGCTAAAAGGTAAGTCTTACATCCATTATGCATACACAAGTCTGCCCACTTTTTAAGAGTGTGACGTAAGTGTCCAGTAAGGTACATTATGTTGTTATAGTGAGAGTGTTGAATTGGGCTTGTCTGTTTCCATGACTTTAAACTTTTTAAACCCTATCTGTCATAAAGCTCATACCTTTTATAAATTAGCCAGAATATTTATTATCAGCATGGCAGAAGCACACTCGACAGCATGTGGCAGTCCGCGTCAGTGCCGTTCATAATGTCGAACCTTTTGAGATGTTTGACCTTTTCAACATCACTGATAGACAGTGTTACTTTACACACTGATCTCTTTTTTGTAATATTTGTTTTGTTTTATTGTTGTTCTTTATTATTGAACTCCAATTCAGATTCAACACAAGTTAAGCTCTGTGGAAAGCATCTGTGACAAACAACAACAAAACTGTGTTGACAGGTTTGAAATGTTAAGAAAGATAAAGTGCTGATTTTAAAGGATTAGTTCACCTTAAAATGAGAATTTCCTGACAATTTACTCACTCCAAAGCCATCCAAGATGTTCATATCTTTCTTTCTTCAGTGGAAAAGAAATGAAGTTTTTAGAGGAAAACATTTCAGGATTTTTCTCCACACAGTGGACTTCAACGGCCACCAGAATGTTGAAGTTCAGAATGTTGATCGTGCACAGCCCTTTGAAACGGCATTGATTTGGACTTCAACATGTTGGTTGCCATTGAAGTCCACGTGTGGAGAAAAATCCTGAAATGTTTTCCTCAAAAAACTTCATTTCTTTTCCACTGAAGAAAGAAAGACATGAACATCTTGGAGGGCATTGGGGTGAGTAAATTTTCATTTTGAGGAGAACTAAACCTTTAATTCTTCCAAAAATTACATTTTCAAGGCCAATTTTGGTGCATGTTAGTTGTGCAAATCATGCTAAATTTACAGTGATTACCGGGAGTTGTGCATATCAGTGCGTGAGTGAACTGAACCCAATCACAAACAATTTCAAGACTTTTTGCAAACCTAGATCAAACGAGTTTCATTTAGAAATTTGGCATCATAACTTTTGATTCTAATCAGCTAATAGAAAGCAGACATCACGATACAGTAATCTCCAATGTTTAGTATAAAGTGTGTATCGATGACCCTGCTGCCCCAGCTCCACTGTAAGTGCATTAATGGACATGTTTGCTTGTTTCTGCACACTTAAGGTTAGGTTGAAATTATTTTCTGTCTCTCATGCAAATCACAAATGATTTCAGTATGTTAGCATTTAGCTAAACTAACTGTTCAATTTATCAGCATATAAATACACATGCCCCAAAAACTGAATTTTTTTTTAATACACTGAACATTTGTCATTGATTATTTTAGGTAATTATATTTATAATCAGTGTTACTCTCCATCATTGTTATATCTATTATCTTGGATTTATTTTACACTGAGCTTGTCACTATGCATTCTGGGATTGTCTTATTAAAATCAGTATTGTATGCCTATTGTAGTCAAGTCACCTTTATTTCTATAGCGCTTTATATACAATACAGACTGTTTCAAAGCAGCTTTATGGTGATAACAGGAAAATAATGATCAATGATGCAAACCAAATTCATTCTGCTAGTGACTCGAGGCAAGGCAAAACACTTGAACACAGATCTTCTCTGTTCTAGAAGTTTGTTCAGTAGAGAGAGTCGTCTCAAGCTCATGTCACAGATGCTGCTGATAGAGCTTTGCACTTGATCTGGAACATTCTTGTACTTGTTTAATATTACTTGATACTGATATAACCATATTCATGAACAGACCTTTCCGGCGCTGAGAGGATTTTACAGCACCTCTTTTCTACAGCCAATTCGGTCACACTTTACTATAAGGTTCATTAGTTAACATTACTTAATGTATTAACTAACATGAACTAACCATGAGCAATACATTTGTTACAGTATTAATTCATCTTTGTTAATGTTAATAAAAATCCAGCTGTTCATTGTTTGTTCATGTTAGTTCACAGTGCATTAACTAATGTTAAGAAATATCTTTGATTTTAATGACGTGTTAGTAAATGTTGAAATTAATATGAACTAAGATTAATAAATGCTGTAGAAGTATTGTTCATTCTCAGTTCATGTTAACTAAGGTTGTTAACTAATAAACCTTACTGTAGAGTGTTACTAGTAAATATAAGGTTATGTACCCAAAGACAAATGAATGTCAGAACTCAAGAATTGTAGGATTTTCAGGAACATTATAATCGTAATGAGTTTGAATATGTACAAGTCACCTTCATTTATATAGCGCTTTTAACAACATAGATTGTTTCAAAGCAGCTTTACTGTGATAATAGGAAATTACAGTAACAGATTGTTTAGGCTTTTACAGCAGCATTAGGATAAAGTTATCATAAGTGTACTCTAGTACTCTTGTGAAGACATGTGTAACTGTGTTCTGTCCACAGACAGGATGCTGTTCTCTCTGGTTCTGAGCTCAGTCTTCGCTCACGTCAGCGGTGACTCCTGCATGTGCACGACTGTCCCGTATAAAGGTGTGCGTGTGAACTGCAGCTCGCAGGGCCTGAGAACACTCCCTCGGCTTCATGCCAGCGTCACAGAGCTCCTGCTGCAGAATAACCTCCTCACCGCCGTATCTCCAGGGCATTTAGACACGCTCACCAACCTCCAGCTGCTCGATCTCTCCGGGAACCCGTTCCACTGCGACTGCAGGATCCTGTACCTAAGACAGTGGCTCCAGAGAAATCAAGCCGTCTCTGTGAGTCCGGTGTGTGCCAGTCCTCCAGAACTAGCCCACAGACCCATCGCTGAGCTCACTGATGCCGATCTGCCCTCCTGTGCCTCTGACGCCTGCTCCGAGTGGCTTTATAACGCCGTCTTGTGCTCAATGCTCTGCTTTCTCATTGGTTTGCTGCTGTGGTGCGTGCAACTCGCAAGAAACTCTACCTTTACTCTGGGCATTGATGAGAGACACACTGGATTTGAGGCAGAATCTCTTCGATCGCTCAAACCCAAGCACAGAGCGAGGGTGAGATGCAGTTTTGGGGATGACATGGACAAGCCTTTATTCAACATGGACATCCTCCCTCAGATACTGGACGTCCTGCACAAGCAACACAACATTAAGATTAAAGTACCGTGAGAAACTACACTAATCCCTTCACTTGCTTGTGTGTCGTGGGATACTGCAATTGCGCTTTGATTTGATTTGTAACATGGACTGAGATATTAGGCAATTGTAAATCCTGCCAGTTACTTAAACTTTTGATGTAAGGAGAATTTTAGTCGGTTCAAAAATAAAATAAAAGAAAACAACCTCTGATGAAATAAACATTTACTGGAAAGAGAAAAACTTATTTTATTTTTGCTATTTGCCAAGACTAATATAACTATAACTGAAATAAAAATTAATGAAAAAAAACCAAAACATATACATATTTTATTAATAAAAAAAAAACATAAAATAACAACAACACAACAAAATTAATCAAATTAAACATAATTAAACTAAAATTAAAATGAAAACAGCCAATATAAAAATAAAAGCTATAATAATATTGTTAGGTTTATGGACTAGTTTTGGCCACTAGAGGCTCTCAGTGTTTCATTTCAGTTTCCCGCCATTTTATCATGTGCTATTGTTGTCACCTGTGCCTCATTTCCTGTGAGTGTATTTAAGTTGCTCTGTTCCTGTTTTTTTGCTCAATACTTGTTATGTTGAGACCAACCTCTCCAGTAGGGATGGGGAAATGAAGCCTCATGAATCACTGAGGCTTTCCCCTGACTGTTCCGGGAAAAGATTCAAAGCTTCGAGAGTGTCGAGAACAGCGCCGAGAACAGCGCCATCTGGTGCTTATTTAAAATAAAGCAGCCAGAAGCCTGTGTTAGAAGCTCTGGCAGATGAAGCAACCACAACACACTCCATAGTTTCAATGTTATGTGTACAAATAAATGCCTTACATGTTTGTGTTTGATTTGTTCATTAAATAAATTCATTTTCCCATTAAAGTGTGACAATAAAATAGAATAGTTTATAAGCTTATATGATTCAATAAGATTTAATGTAGGCCTACTCTCTCTCTCTCTCTCTCTCTCTCTCTCTCTACACACACACACAATGAATAAGGACATTGTCTGATAGTATCATCTGTTATTAAATGTCAATATCAATAATTGTAAATATCAACCAGACTGAGCCAACAGTAGCCCCGTTTACATGCACACTTTTTTGCTATTCTGATTGAGATCGTTCTGATTGACGGATTCCGGTTGACTGTTTACATGGGATGTTATCTAAACCGATCTGGTGTTTACATGTGCTGACGCTTTCAGTCGAAGTCATTTTCTGACATGCGCACACAGCTTGTCTGACGGATCTGGAAGCTCATTATTTCCACGTTTTCAATCCTGTCAAGATGGTGCATCACTTAATTGTCGCGTTTAGTTGTAGGCATCAGACGCGTTTCCACTGTCGGGCCAGTGCGAGCCATAAACGGGCCGTTTTATTGTATTGTGTAGGCTATTGTTCTTTGTTAATTATTGTCTTGTTTTGTAGCCTATTTGCATCAGTTTTTCATTCTCATACTCATATCACACTCATGATAGCATATAATTAAATATAGGCCATCATTATTGTAAAAAAAAAAAGAAGAAAAAAAAGGAAGTTTTATCAGAAAACTGATCGGAAAGAAATCACTGGAAACAGCCTGATCGATCGCAAAACAAGAGCGACTGTTTGCTGGCATTTTTGTTGTTTAATTGAATTTTAAAACCCAAGAATAGATGTTTTACCACAGGTTTACAATAAAAATCGATACATTTATCATAATGAATTAATTTGTGTCAAAATTGCACACTAGTCACAGAAATAAAGTGGTTTACCGTTTATGACGTTTGTGAACGTTTACAAAAGAAAGAGGACACAAAACTTATTCGCGTCTGTTTCTGTTTATTTGGTAGCCTAGTAACAGGACGTATTTACATCACATTTAGAAAGAATGTTCATTTCTACAAATATGCCACCAAAAATATGACCTGAGGAGCTTTAGCACTCTCTCCCAGAAGGATACAGTTATATTTTCAGTCAGAGAAAAAGAGGATAGTCCGAGACATAGGCTACTGAAAGATAAAATAAAAACAGGATTATGATTTGTCTGATTTCTTCAAGCGTACATATTTTCCATGTTTACTATGGTAATGTTTAGCGTGCATAGTTTTTTTGCATCGGGTATAAATATTCCTACCTTATACGGTGATCAGAATCCACATCAGATCACAAACAGAAGGCATTATGTTAGCTGACAGAATTATCTGGCGCAAAACCAGGCATGCGCAGAAAGACGTACGCTCAAAGTAATCGGAACAGCTCGTTTACATGGTGTAATCTTTCGTTTGATCGGTTCATGAAAAGGTTTATTCCACCCCCTTCAATCCGACTGAAATTTCAATCGGTTTGAGCATTTTTATTCCGATTGAGGTGTTGACATGGAGCATTTTCATTCTGATTGGACTTGCACCTGGTTATAATCGGAATACAATGCTACATGTAAACGGGGCTACTGACTCGTTAAATACGATCTGAAGTTCGAGCCTTCTGACACCCAAAGCGAAACGCGCACGTGACTGGTCAGAAAGTGAGGCTTCGTTTGTCATCGATCACGTGACTCTAGTAAACCAATACACGCCTCGATACGGGGCTTCACTACAAACTGTGTCGCTTATGTGATACACGCATCGAAGCTTCAGTGTCATATGTAACATCACTACTCTCCAGTCTTTTGGTAAATTCCTCGTGTGATTTTCTCTGGATTTATTTGCTCTGTTTGCTTATCTGACTTTTTCATTTTGTTGTCTTTATATTTTCCCATGGACTTTTTCATTTTTTTTACCTCTTTGGGAAACATAATTTACCCTTTGATGTTTCTAGACCCTCTATGGGATTTTTTGTATTGACTCATTGGTACATTTGGAGATTCTGTTTTGGAATTACTTTCTGGATTAATTAAATGAGACATTACGTGTATTCCCTGACTGAGCTCTCGTTTCTGCAAATGGGGAAGACGCAACAAAGGGGCGAGGCCATGTTGAGAAGAGTTGTTGTAGAAGAGCACGTTTGTGAGTCTGCTCAAGCTCTGGCATTCCTCTTTTCGCATTTATCACAATACAGTGTGTAAGACAAATGCAACTGCATGTTATAAAAGCAAGATGACAAGTTATAACTGTAATTAAATTAAACGATACCGGTTCTATCTTCATGCAGCATATATTCTCTGGCTCTGTAGACCTTACAACAGTTCCCACATGACAGAATATGCTAATCAATGACTTGAAGATAGTTAACTCCACATCAGCTACATAATTTCATCAATTTAACCATTAACCATTCAGAAATGTCCTGTTGCTTCTACATGTTGTCACTTCTTCTTGAGTCTCTCCATCATTGTCCGACTCCGGTTTGAACATAAAAGGCAATACAATTTCTGACATTTTAGTTTGTGTGTGTGTGAGGTAATTGGAGCTGCTAACACACACAAGCTCTTGAAGCTCCGCCCTCTGTGCCGGAAGCAGCAGCTCATTTGCACTTAAAGGGACACACAAAAAAAACGACGCAAATTCACCCTCAAAAAGTGACAATTTTAACATGCTATAAAAATCTGTGGGGTATTTTAAGCTAAAACTTCACATACACACTCTGGGGACATCAGAGACTTATTTTACATCTTGTAAAAAGGGGCATTATAGGATCTCTTTAATGTAGACTACTATCTATGTAAAGAACAACAGGTAGAATATTCAATGTGGGGTCACTTTAAGAGTTTTGATCTATAGAGGCAATACAGACATCCCCCTCAATTTTCAATTTCTTTTAAACGATTAGATCCCTTATCTTCCCCTCAACAAATAAACAGAATCAATTGTTCGAAAGATCTCGGTCACTCGTGTTACCCTGGTTCCCTAAGAAGGGAACGAGAAGATGCATAAGGAGTTGTTGGTATGAGGAACTCCTCCGGCATGACAGTGTAAGGGGGAGGGGGAGGGGGAGGGGGAGGGGGGGATGAGGGGGGAGGGGGGGTATGGAGTTGAGAATGAAAAGAGGACAGAGTCTTTTTTTGTTTTTTTATTTATTAGAACAAAACTGTGTGGTCCAATAAATGCAGTGCCACATTTAATACCATCTATATTAGGGCACTGGGCATTGCAAAGATTTTTGAAATCACTCACTCCTCTGGAAGCTTCCTCACTCCTCACCCCTCGGACCTCACTCCTCTAGAAGCGTCCTCACTCCTCGCCCCTCACTCCTCTCTCCTTGCCCCTCACTCCTCTCTCCTCACTCCTCTCTCCTCGCCCCTCACTCCTCTCTCCTCGCCCCTCACTCCTCTCTCCTCGCCCCTCACTCCTCTCTCCTCGCCCCTCACTCCTCATTCCTCACTCCTCACCCCTCGTTCCTCACCCCTCACTCCTTGTTCCTCACTCCTCACCCCTCACTCCTCGTTCCTCACTCCTCGCCCCTCACTCCTCTCTCCTCGCCCCTCACTCCTCGTTCCTCACTCCTCTCTCCTCGCCCCTCACTCCTCTCCTCACCCCTCACTCCTCGCACCTCACTCCTCCCCTCACTCCTCGCACCTCACTCCTTTCCTCACCCCTCACTCCTCACTCCTCGTTCCTCACTCCTCTCTCCTCGCCCCTCACTCCTTGTTCCTCACTCCTCGTTCCTCACTCCTCGCCCCTCACTCCTCTCTCCTTGCCCCTCACTCCTCGTTCCTCACTCCTCTCCTCGCCCCTCACTTCTCGTTCCTCACTCCTTTCTCCTCGCCCCTCACTCCTCGTTCCTCAGTCCTCGCCCCTCACTCCTCTCCTCGCCCCTCACTTCTCGTTCCTCACTCCTCGTTCCTCACTCCTCTCTCCTTGCCCCTCACTCCTCACTCCTCGTTCCTCTCTCCTCGCCCCTCACTCCTCACCCCTCGTTCCTCACCCCTCATTCCTCACTCCTTGTTCCTCACTCCTCACCCCTCACTCCTCGTTCCTCACTCCTCTCTCCTCGCCCCTCACTCCTCTCTCCTCGCCCCTCACTCCTCTCCTCACCCCTCACTCCTCGCACCTCACTCCTCCCCTCACCCCTCACTCCTCGCACCTCACTCCTCTCCTCACCCCTCACTCCTCGTACCTCACTCCTCGTTCCTCACTCCTCTCTCCTCGCCCCTCACTCCTTGTTCCTCACTCCTCGCCCCTCACTCCTCGTTCCTCACTCCTCGTTCCTCACTCCTCGCCCCTCACTCCTCTCTACTTGCCCCTCACTCCTCGTTCCTCACTCCTCGCCCCTCACTCCTCTCCTCGCCCCTCACTTCTTGTTCCTCACTCCTTTCTCCTCGCCCCTCACTCCTCGTTCCTCAGTCCTCGCCCCTCACTCCTCTCCTCGCCCCTCACTTCTCGTTCCTCACTCCTCTCTCCTTGCCCCTCACTTCTCGTTCCTCACTCCTTTCTCCTCACCCCTCACTCCTCGCACCTCACTCCTCTCCTCACCCCTCACTCCTCGTACCTCACTCCTCGTTCCTCACTCCTCTCTCCTCGCCCCTCACTCCTTGTTCCTCACTCCTCGCCCCTCACTCCTCGTTCCTCACTCCTCGCCCCTCACTCCTCTCTCCTTGCCCCTCACTCCTCGTTCCTCACTCCTCGCCCCTCACTCCTCTCCTCGCCCCTCACTTCTTGTTCCTCACTCCTTTCTCCTCGCCCCTCACTCCTCGTTCCTCAGTCCTCGCCCCTCACTTCTCGTTCCTCACTCCTCTCTCCTTGCCCCTCACTTCTCGTTCCTCACTCCTTTCTCCTCGCCCCTCACTCCTCACTCCTCGCCCCTCACTCCTCTCCTCGCCCCTCACTTCTCGTTCCTCACTCCTTTCTCCTCACCCCTCACTCCTCGTTCCTCACTCCTCGCCCCTCACTCCTCTCCTCGCCCCTCACTTCTCGTTCCTCACTCCTTTCTCCTCACCCCTCGTTCCTCACTCCTCGCCCCTCACTCCTCTCCTCGCCCCTCACTCCTCTCCTCGCCCCACTTCTCGTTCCTCACTCCTTTCTCCTCACCCCTCACTCCTCGTTCCTCGCTCCTCACCCCTCGTTCCTCACTCCTCGCCCCTCACTCCTCGTTCCTCACTCCTCGTTCCTCACTCCTTGCCCCTCGTTCCTCACTACTCTGGAAGCGTCCTCTCTTTTCACCCCTCACTCCTCGCCCCTCTAGAAGTGTCCTCACTCCTCACCACTCACTCCTCTGGAAGCGTCCTCACTCCTCACCCCTCGTTCCTCACTCCTCTGGAAGCGTCCTCACTCCTCGCCCCTCACTCCTCTGGAAGCATCCTCACTCCTCGCCCCTCACTCCTCGTTCCTCACTCCTCTGGAAGCGTCCTCACTCCTCGCCCCTCACTCTGGAAGCGTCCTCACTCCTCGCCCCTCACTCCTTACCCCTCGTTCCTCACCCCTCTCCTCGCCCCTCTCCTCGCCCCTCTCCTCACCCCTCGTTCCTCACTCCTCTCCATAGCACCATAGCACTGAAACTGCACTTGTTAAAATCACAAATGATTTACTCTTAGCCTCTGACCAAGGCTGTATCTACTAGTTTTACTTGATCTTAGTGCTGCGTTCGATACTATAGATCATACAATACTCTTAGATCGACTACAAAATTATACTGGTGTTCAAGGACAAGCATTAAGCTGGTTCAGATCATACCTATCTGACCGATACCATTTTGTCTATTTAAATGGAGAAAAATCGATCATAACTCCAGTAAACTATGGAGTGCCGCAAGGATCTGTGTTAGGCCCTCTGTTATTCTCAATATATATGCTGCCACTTGGAAATATTATAAGGAAACATGGAATTAGTTTCCATTGTTATGCTGATGACACTCAAATCTATATTTCATCACGGCCGGAAGAAAACGCTAAATTATCCAAATTGACAGAGTGCGTTAAAGATATAAAAGATTGGATGACGCGCAATTTTCTTTTATTAAATCCAGACAAGACAGAGGTACAAATCATCGGTTCAAAAAACCGCCCACAAAACCTCTCACAATACAACTTTAACATAGTAGGATGCCCTGTTACTTTATCCTCTACAGTAAAATACCTGCGTGTTATACTCGACTGTAACCTGTCTTTTGAAAATCATATTTCATATGTTACAAGAACAGCCTTTTTCCACCTTAGAAACATTGCTAAGCTACGTAATATCCTATCAGTTTCTGATGCAGAAAAGTTAGTTCATGCGTTCATGACCTCGAGACTAGATTACTGTAATGCTTTATTAGCTGGTTGTCCTGCATCCTCTATAAACAAGCTACAGTTAGTCCAAAATGCAGCCGCTAGAGTTCTTACTAGATCAAGAAAATTTGACCATATAATACCGATTTTAACATCACTACATTGGTTACCTATAAAGTCCCGTATTAATTACAAGGTATTGCTACTGACTTATAAAGCCCTAAACGGCTTAGCTCCAGTCTATTTAACGGATCTTCTATCACCCTATAATCCATCGCGCTCTTTAAGATCACTAAATTTGAGGCTTTTGATCATACCTAGGATATCCAGATCCACCAAAGGAGGGAGATCATTTTCACATTTAGCTCCAAAACTCTGGAATAGCCTTCCTGATACTGTTCCTTGCTCAGACTCGCTCTCCCAGTTTAAAACTAGATTAAAGACGCATCTCTTCAGCCAGGCATTCATATAATATTTTTAATCTTACAGTTAAATCCGGTCTCTAGTTCATAAACGCCAGAGGAGAACTGGCCCCCGACTGAGCCTGGGTTCTCCCAAGGTTTTTTTTTCTCCACTGGGTCACCTGATGGAGTTTTAGGTCACCGTCAGGTCACTTGATGGAGTTTTTCGGTTCCTTGCCACTGTTGCCTTTGGCTTGCTCAGTTGGGGATATTTTGGGAATATTAATTAATTTTTATCAATCAATAAATTCCACTAGAAACAAACCTTGTTGTATTATTTTAATTTAATACTGTGAAGCTGCTTTGATACAATTTGTATTGTGAAAAGCGCTATACAAATATACTTGACTTGACTCTCTCCTCACTCCTATCTCCTCGCCCATCACCCCTCGTTCCTCACTTGTTCCTCTCTCCTCGCCCATCACTCCCCGCTCCTCACTCCTCGCCCTGCACTGAGAGAACTGAGATACCCTTCAAGATGGATAAATGCGATGGGTTTCCAGGCACAGGCTGGAGGAGTGAGGAAGCATCTGTGTGAAGAGAGTTCAGAAAGAGAGAATAGCACCCTACTGAGGGACTCTGTGCTTTTGAACTTTGCAGAGCTTTTTCATGCTGAAACAGCAACAAGATGAGCATGGGAAAACGCAGACGAGGTCCCCTTTTATGTGAACTGAATAGGGGTGTAACAATATATCGCAGTACAAAAATCCAACATGTCGTGGATAGTTCACCCAAAATAAAATTTCTGTGAGAAAAACTTTTTTTTTCTCACACAAAAAAAGTTTTCATTAAACTACTGTATATAATGTTGAATATAATGTATAATGCACTGGGGGAATATCTGTGGGTCCTGATAAAGCCAGATGCTTCAGAATCATGAATATTGTTATTCTGGTGTCTCTATTGTCCTGTGCTTTGGGTTTCAGCACCAAGTCCAAACCTATTAATTTACACCCTTTTTTTGTTCATTTTGTGTGCCTGTTTGGCGATTAGCAACTCAATATACAATCACAATGTTTTAAAATATTTTATGATTGACTATTTTATTTATACTTTTTTACTGTTTTTCTTGTCTATATTCATCTGTATGCACGTTCTATGTGGATATACCACCGAGAAGCATTTGTGTGCAGTTGTGCAATGACAATACAAAAAGTATAATACCAAAAAAGTTCTAATACCAAATTTAGCATTTTGATCAAAAGTAAATTTTTTGTTAACCTTTTATGTCTTGAAGTATCGCAATATCGTATCGTGACATGAGGGTATTGTTACACCCCACTACTCAACTTTTCAGTGCATATCATCTACTAAATGAACCAATCGTGTCTGATGAAACTTAAAAATCAGTGTTTTTACACAAAGAAAAAAATAAAGTTGCTTTTGAAATCTAAGTCCTAATAGATGGCAAATGCCTTCCTCAAAGGAATGCTTTCATATTTTTATGAATGAATGAATGAATGAATGAATGAATGCAGACAGACTCCCCATCCTCCTCCAGCTTTATTGACAGTTTAAAATTACACATCTATGTTCTAGGACTTAAGTTGCAATTTCCTCCGACTTAAAAACTGAGTACAAGCACTGATATTCTTACAGTAGTCCAAGTGATATTATACAAAAATATCTGATTTCTGTGAAAACATTCTTTTTGCAAATTGTTGCTAATTCCACGTGTCTCTTTATTGTTCCAGATAATTTAAAGGTAGAAAGGACTAAAATTACTCTATAACTTGCAGCATTAACAAGCATTGTTTGATGAATCTGCAAACATGACTTTAGATAAATGTCAAACAAAATAAAAATGCAAAAAAAAAAAAAAGAGAAAAGAAAATGACTTCTGATATTCAAATTAATCCAAAATACCAATATAACATTTCCATAGTAGAGACACTTTGCCGTAATGGAGCTCCTGCGATCGATGAAAATGGTTTTGTCTGTCCTCTTAAGCCAGCTTACACTTTTCTCCATATAACCACAAAAAATAAAACAAAACGGCCGAGTTGAGCCTTCACCTGACTTCTCTCTCATTTCATCTAAGCTTCATCTGCGTGATCCCAGAGGTCCCGTGGCGCACGACGTCCCAGTCGCGGATCCTCTCACCAGCGCATGGAAAGGGCTCCTTTAACCGAGCGTCATGCGTTACACCTCTACCTACCTAAATAAACATCTCATTTTAAACGCAATATGAATTTTTTTTTTTAACCCCTCTTCTTTATAACAAAGGAAAACACAACTCAAAGCTGCTCACTGGCCTGGAAAGGCCTCTGTTTGCCAGGTGTTGGCCAATGAAGAGGATTTAGAGAAGAGAAACAACCATCAATCAGGAAAGGAGGGGCGTCGAGGAGGAGTTACGCGGACGCTTCGATGGTGCACTCTCGGGCCAGGTGACCGGTCTTCCCACAGTTGTAGCAGTTCACCTCAGTGGCCTTGCTGCACTGCACCGCCACGTGCCCGATCTCTCCACACCTGCAACACACACACACACTTCAGGGTCCTGGCAAACACACACTCCTGCTCTGCTCTCTATAGCAGTCGAGATGAGTCACGATTTTTTAATATTTGATTATCGGTCATGTAACCAGAGGGTGACGCATCTAAAAGCGGTCAACCAACTCTCAGACAGAAGATCTCATGGCTTCACACCAGAGCCTGCGAGCGGAGTGGGGATGTTGCCTCAGAGCAGAGAGAGGCCGATTACGCTCCGCTCGCTCTACCCAGAATGCCCTTTGTGGCGTGCTGGTTAGAAAATATGTGAAGTAAGTAGGGCTGTTCAGTTGTAGTTGTTCATTTAAGCCATTAGTCGACTAATCGCATATTTAAATTAATTTAATTAAATATGTAAACGCTCATTATGGTTTAATATTCTCTGCAGTATATAATATATATATATCCTATTCTGCACTCAAGCACACGCGTACAGCTTGCCACACAGAACCGGCAAAAGTAATGATTATGAATGTGTCAAATATAGCAAGGAGACATTTTAAATGTTTATTAATAAACTAGTGTCGGACTCTGCTGCAAAGATGAAGCGGAGGAACACGTGGTGTTTGGTGACTCCCTCATAAAGACAGTGGCACTGGGGCTCCACACGCTCTCGCAGCGCTGTGATCGCGTACAGCCGTTGCTCTGTGCAGAGCTCTACTGAACTCCATGTCATGAGATCCATGGAGAAGGACACAGCTTTTGCACAACTCGGTTATCCGAAAGCCAACAATCAGAGTTAAAATATTTCCTCTTGATGTAGCCTATTGGTATTCATATTGTATTAGGCCTACTAACTCCCATTAAACCCATCTAGACCCAATCCCTGCTCTCCAATATTTATTTCTGTGCTGTCAATGCCTGTTCATCACAATGTTAACTGTGTTCTCTGAGGGGCTGAGACAGAGACGGAGAGCGAACGAACGCGGTTTAACTGTGTTCTCTGAGGGGCTGAGACAGAGACGGAGAGCGAACGCGGTTTAACTGTGTTCTCTGAGGGGCCGAGACAGTGACGGAGAGCGAACGCGGTTTAACTGTGTTCTCTGAGGGGCCGAGACAGAGACGGAGAGCGAACGCGGTTTAACTGTGTTCTCTGAGGGGCTGAGACAGAGACAGAGAGCGAACGCGGTTTAACTGTGTTCTCTGAGGGGCTGAGACAGAGACGGAGAGCGAACGCGGTTTAACTGTGTTCTCTGAGGGGCCGAGACAGAGACAGAGAGCGAACGCGGTTTAACTGTGTTCTCTGAGGGGCTGAGACAGAGACGGAGAGCGAACGCGGTTTAACTGTGTTCTCTGAGGGGCCGAGACAGTGACGGAGAGCGAACGCGGTTTAACTGTGTTCTCTGAGGGGCTGAGACAGAGACGGAGAGCGAACGCGGTTTAACTGTGTTCTCTGAGGGGCTGAGACAGAGACGGAGAGCGAACGCGGTTTAACTGTGTTCTCTGAGGGGCTGAGACAGAGACGGAGAGCGAACGCGGTTTAACTGTGTTCTCTGAGGGGCTGAGACAGAGACGGAGAGCGAACGCGGTTTAACTGTGTTCTCTGAGGGGCCGAGACAGAGACGGAGAGCGAACGCGGTTTAACTGTGTTCTCTGAGGGGCTGAGACAGAGACGGAGAGCGAACGCGGTTTAACTGTGTTCTCTGAGGGGCCGAGACAGAGACGGAGAGCGAACGCGGTTTAACTGTGTTCTCTGAGGGGCCGAGACAGTGACGGAGAGCGAACGCGGTTTAACTGTGTTCTCTGAGGGGCCGAGACAGAGACGGAGAGCGAACGAACGCGGTTTAACTGTGTTCTCTGAGGGGCTGAGACAGAGACGGAGAGCGAACGCGGTTTAACTGTGTTCTCTGAGGGGCTGAGACAGAGACGGAGAGCGAACGCGGTTTAACTGTGTTCTCTGAGGGGCCGAGACAGAGACGGAGAGCGAACGCGGTTTAACTGTGTTCTCTGAGGGGCCGAGACAGAGACGGAGAGCGAACACGGTTTAACTGTGTTCTCTGAGGGGCCGAGACAGAGACGGAGAGCGAACGCGGTTTAACTGTGTTCTCTGAGGGGCCGAGACAGAGACGGAGAGCGAACGCGGTTTAACTGTGTTCTCTGAGGGGCTGAGACAGAGACGGAGAGCGAACGAACGCGGTTTAACTGTGTTCTCTGAGGGGCTGAGACAGAGACGGAGAGCGAACGCGGTTTAACTGTGTTCTCTGAGGGGCCGAGACAGTGACGGAGAGCGAACGCGGTTTAACTGTGTTCTCTGAGGGGCCGAGACAGTGACGGAGAGCGAACGCGGTTTAACTGTGTTCTCTGAGGGGCCGAGACAGAGACGGAGAGCGAACGCGGTTTAACTGTGTTCTCTGAGGGGCCGAGACAGAGACGGAGAGCGAACGCGGTTTAACTGTGTTCTCTGAGGGGCCGAGACAGTGACGGAGAGCGAACGCGGTTTAACTGTGTTCTCTGAGGGGCCGAGACAGAGACGGAGAGCGAACGCGGTTTAACTGTGTTCTCTGAGGGGCCGAGACAGTGACGGAGAGCGAACGCGGTTTAACTGTGTTCTCTGAGGGGCTGAGACAGAGACGGAGAGCGAACGCGGTTTAACTGTGTTCTCTGAGGGGCCGAGACAGAGACGGAGAGCGAACGCGGTTTAACTGTGTTCTCTGAGGGGCCGAGACAGAGACGGAGAGCGAACACGGTTTAACTGTGTTCTCTGAGGGGCCGAGACAGAGACGGAGAGCGAACGCGGTTTAACTGTGTTCTCTGAGGGGCCGAGACAGAGACGGAGAGCGAACGCGGTTTAACTGTGTTCTCTGAGGGGCTGAGACAGAGACGGAGAGCGAACGAACGCGGTTTAACTGTGTTCTCTGAGGGGCTGAGACAGAGACGGAGAGCGAACGCGGTTTAACTGTGTTCTCTGAGGGGCTGAGACAGAGACGGAGAGCGAACGAACGCGGTTTAACTGTGTTCTCTGAGGGGCTGAGACAGAGACGGAGAGCGAACGCGGTTTAACTGTGTTCTCTGAGGGGCTGAGACAGAGACGGAGAGCGAACGCGGTTTAACTGTGTTCTCTGAGGGGCCGAGACAGTGACGGAGAGCGAACGAACGCGGTTTAACTGTGTTCTCTGAGGGGCTGAGACAGAGACGGAGAGCGAACGCGGTTTAACTGTGTTCTCTGAGGGGCTGAGACAGTGACGGAGAGCGAACGCGGTTTAACTGTGTTCTCTGAGGGGCCGAGACAGAGACAGAGAGCGAACGCGGTTTAACTGTGTTCTCTGAGGGGCCGAGACAGTGACGGAGAGCGAACGCGGTTTAACTGTGTTCTCTGAGGGGCTGAGACAGAGACGGAGAGCGAACGAACGCGGTTTAACTGTGTTCTCTGAGGGGCCGAGACAGTGACGGAGAGCGAACGAACGCGGTTTAACTGTGTTCTCTGAGGGGCTGAGACAGAGACGGAGAGCGAACGCGGTTTAACTGTGTTCTCTGAGGGGCTGAGACAGTGACGGAGAGCGAACGCGGTTTAACTGTGTTCTCTGAGGGGCCGAGACAGAGACGGAGAGCGAACGCGGTTTAACTGTGTTCTCTGAGGGGCCGAGACAGAGACGGAGAGCGAACGCGGTTTAACTGTGTTCTCTGAGGGGCTGAGACAGAGACGGAGAGCGAACGCGGTTTAACTGTGTTCTCTGAGGGGCTGAGACAGAGACGGAGAGCGAACGCGGTTTAACTGTGTTCTCTGAGGGGCCGAGACAGTGACGGAGAGCGAACGCGGTTTAACTGTGTTCTCTGAGGGGCCGAGACAGAGACGGAGAGCGAACGCGGTTTAACTGTGTTCTCTGAGGGGCTGAGACAGTGACGGAGAGCGAACGCGGTTTAACTGTGTTCTCTGAGGGGCTGAGACAGTGACGGAGAGCGAACGCGGTTTAACTGTGTTCTCTGAGGGGCCGAGACAGAGACGGAGAGCGAACGCGGTTTAACTGTGTTCTCTGAGGGGCCGAGACAGAGACGGAGAGCGAACGCGGTTTAACTGTGTTCTCTGAGGGGCTGAGACAGAGACGGAGAGCGAACGCGGTTTAACTGTGTTCTCTGAGGGGCCGAGACAGAGACGGAGAGCGAACGCGGTTTAACTGTGTTCTCTGAGGGGCCGAGACAGAGACGGAGAGCGAACGCGGTTTAACTGTGTTCTCTGAGGGGCCGAGACAGAGACGGAGAGCGAACGGTTTAACTGTGTTCTCTGAGGGGCCGAGACAGAGACGGAGAGCGAACGCGGTTTAACTGTGTTCTCTGAGGGGCCGAGACAGAGACGGAGAGCGAACGCGGTTTAACTGTGTTCTCTGAGGGGCCGAGACAGAGACGGAGAGCGAACGGTTTAACTGTGTTCTCTGAGGGACTGAGACAGAGACAGAGAGCGAACGCGGTTTAACTGTGTTCTCTGAGGGGCCGAGACAGAGACAGAGAGCGAACGCGGTTTAACTGTGTTCTCTGAGGGGCCGAGACAGTGACGGAGAGCGAACGCGGTTTAACTGTGTTCTCTGAGGGGCCGAGACAGTGACGGAGAGCGAACGCGGTTTAACTGTGTTCTCTGAGGGGCCGAGACAGTGACGGAGAGCGAACGCGGTTTAACTGTGTTCTCTGAGGGGCCGAGACAGTGACGGAGAGCGAACGCGGTTTAACTGTGTTCTCTGAGGGGCCGAGACAGAGACGGAGAGCGAACGCGGTTTAACTGTGTTCTCTGAGGGGCCGAGACAGAGACGGAGAGCGAACGCGGTTTAACTGTGTTCTCTGAGGGGCCGAGACAGAGACGGAGAGCGAACGCGGTTTAACTGTGTTCTCTGAGGGGCCGAGACAGTGACGGAGAGCGAACGCGGTTTAACTGTGTTCTCTGAGGGGCTGAGACAGAGACGGAGAGCGAACGCGGTTTAACTGTGTTCTCTGAGGGGCTGAGACAGAGACGGAGAGCGAACGCGGTTTAACTGTGTTCTCTGAGGGGCTGAGACAGAGACGGAGAGCGAACGCGGTTTAACTGTGTTCTCTGAGGGGCCGAGACAGTGACGGAGAGCGAACGCGGTTTAACTGTGTTCTCTGAGGGGCCGAGACAGTGACGGAGAGCGAACGCGGTTTAACTGTGTTCTCTGAGGGGCCGAGACAGTGACGGAGAGCGAACGCGGTTTAACTGTGTTCTCTGAGGGGCCGAGACAGTGACGGAGAGCGAACGCGGTTTAACTGTGTTCTCTGAGGGGCCGAGACAGTGACGGAGAGCGAACGCGGTTTAACTGTGTTCTCTGAGGGGCCGAGACAGAGACGGAGAGCGAACGCGGTTTAACTGTGTTCTCTGAGGGGCCGAGACAGAGACGGAGAGCGAACGCGGTTTAACTGTGTTCTCTGAGGGGCCGAGACAGAGACGGAGAGCGAACGCGGTTTAACTGTGTTCTCTGAGGGGCCGAGACAGTGACGGAGAGCGAACGCGGTTTAACTGTGTTCTCTGAGGGGCCGAGACAGTGACGGAGAGCGAACGCGGTTTAACTGTGTTCTCTGAGGGGCCGAGACAGTGACGGAGAGCGAACGCGGTTTAACTGTGTTCTCTGAGGGGCTGAGACAGAGACGGAGAGCGAACGCGGTTTAACTGTGTTCTCTGAGGGGCCGAGACAGTGACGGAGAGCGAACGCGGTTTAACTGTGTTCTCTGAGGGGCTGAGACAGAGACGGAGAGCGAACGCGGTTTAACTGTGTTCTCTGAGGGGCTGAGACAGAGACGGAGAGCGAACGCGGTTTAACTGTGTTCTCTGAGGGGCTGAGACAGAGACGGAGAGCGAACGCGGTTTAACTGTGTTCTCTGAGGGGCCGAGACAGTGACGGAGAGCGAACGCGGTTTAACTGTGTTCTCTGAGGGGCCGAGACAGAGACGGAGAGCGAACGCGGTTTAACTGTGTTCTCTGAGGGGCTGAGACAGAGACGGAGAGCGAACAGAGACGGAGAGCGAACGCGGTTTAACTGTGTTCTCTGAGGGGCTGAGACAGAGACGGAGAGCGAACGCGGTTTAACTGTGTTCTCTGAGGGGCTGAGACAGTGACGGAGAGCGAACGCGGTTTAACTGTGTTCTCTGAGGGGCTGAGACAGAGACGGAGAGCGAACGCGGTTTAACTGTGTTCTCTGAGGGGCTGAGACAGTGACGGAGATCGAACGCGGTTTAACTGTGTTCTCTGAGGGGCCGAGACAGTGACGGAGAGCGAACGCGGTTTAACTGTGTTCTCTGAGGGGCTGAGACAGAGACGGAGAGTGAACGCGGTTTAACTGTGTTCTCTGAGGGGCCGAGACAGTGACGGAGAGCGAACGCGGTTTAACTGTGTTCTCTGAGGGGCTGAGACAGAGACGGAGAGCGAACGCGGTTTAACTGTGTTCTCTGAGGGGCTGAGACAGAGACGGAGAGCGAACGCGGTTTAACTGTGTTCTCTGAGGGGCCGAGACAGTGACGGAGAGCGAACGCGGTTTAACTGTGTTCTCTGAGGGGCTGAGACAGAGACGGAGAGCGAACGCGGTTTAACTGTGTTCTCTGAGGGGCCGAGACAGAGACGGAGAGCGAACGCGGTTTAACTGTGTTCTCTGAGGGGCTGAGACAGTGACGGAGAGCGAACGCGGTTTAACTGTGTTCTCTGAGGGGCTGAGACAGAGACGGAGAGCGAACGCGGTTTAACTGTGTTCTCTGAGGGGCTGAGACAGAGACGGAGAGCGAACAGAGACGGAGAGCGAACGCGGTTTAACTGTGTTCTCTGAGGGGCCGAGACAGAGACGGAGAGCGAACGAACGCGGTTTAACTGTGTTCTCTGAGGGGCTGAGACAGAGACGGAGAGCGAACGAACGCGGTTTAACTGTGTTCTCTGAGGGGCTGAGACAGAGACGGAGAGCGAACGCGGTTTAACTGTGTTCTCTGAGGGGCCGAGACAGAGACGGAGAGCGAACGCGGTTTAACTGTGTTCTCTGAGGGGCCGAGACAGAGACGGAGAGCGAACGCGGTTTAACTGTGTTCTCTGAGGGGCCGAGACAGAGACGGAGAGCGAACGCGGTTTAACTGTGTTCTCTGAGGGGCCGAGACAGAGACGGAGAGCGAACGCGGTTTAACTGTGTTCTCTGAGGGGCCGAGACAGAGACGGAGAGCGAACGCGGTTTAACTGTGTTCTCTGAGGGGCCGAGACAGAGACGGAGAGCGAACGCGGTTTAACTGTGTTCTCTGAGGGGCCGAGACAGAGACGGAGAGCGAACGCGGTTTAACTGTGTTCTCTGAGGGGCTGAGACAGTGACGGAGAGCGAACGCGGTTTAACTGTGTTCTCTGAGGGGCCGAGACAGAGACGGAGAGCGAACGCGGTTTAACTGTGTTCTCTGAGGGGCTGAGACAGAGACGGAGAGCGAACGCGGTTTAACTGTGTTCTCTGAGCGGCCGAGACAGAGACGGAGAGCGAACGCGGTTTAACTGTGTTCTCTGAGGGGCTGAGACAGAGACGGAGAGCGAACAGAGACGGAGAGCGAACGCGGTTTAACTGTGTTCTCTGAGGGGCTGAGACAGTGACGGAGAGCGAACGCGGTTTAACTGTGTTCTCTGAGGGGCCGAGACAGTGACGGAGAGCGAACGCGGTTTAACTGTGTTCTCTGAGGGGCTGAGACAGTGACGGAGAGCGAACGCGGTTTAACTGTGTTCTCTGAGGGGCTGAGACAGAGACGGAGAGCGAACAGAGACGGAGAGCGAACGCGGTTTAACTGTGTTCTCTGAGGGGCCGAGACAGAGACGGAGAGCGAACGCGGTTTAACTGTGTTCTCTGAGGGGCTGAGACAGTGACGGAGAGCGAACGCGGTTTAACTGTGTTCTCTGAGGGGCCGAGACAGTGACGGAGAGCGAACGCGGTTTAACTGTGTTCTCTGAGGGGCCGAGACAGAGACGGAGAGCGAACGCGGTTTAACTGTGTTCTCTGAGGGGCCGAGACAGTGACGGAGAGCGAACGCGGTTTAACTGTGTTCTCTGAGGGGCCGAGACAGTGACGGAGAGCGAACGCGGTTTAACTGTGTTCTCTGAGGGGCCGAGACAGAGACGGAGAGCGAACGCGGTTTAACTGTGTTCTCTGAGGGGCCGAGACAGAGACGGAGAGCGAACGCGGTTTAACTGTGTTCTCTGAGGGGCCGAGACAGAGACGGAGAGCGAATGCGGTTTAACTGTGTTCTCTGAGGGGCTGAGACAGTGACGGAGAGCGAACGCGGTTTAACTGTGTTCTCTGAGGGGCCGAGACAGAGACGGAGAGCGAACGCGGTTTAACTGTGTTCTCTGAGGGGCCGAGACAGAGACAGAGAGCGAACGCGGTTTAACTGTGTTCTCTGAGGGGCCGAGACAGAGACGGAGAGCGAACGCGGTTTAACTGTGTTCTCTGAGGGGCCGAGACAGAGACGGAGAGCGAACGCGGTTTAACTGTGTTCTCTGAGGGGCCGAGACAGAGACGGAGAGCGAACGCGGTTTAACTGTGTTCTCTGAGGGGCCGAGACAGAGACGGAGAGCGAACGCGGTTTAACTGTGTTCTCTGAGGGGCCGAGACAGAGACGGAGAGCGAACGCGGTTTAACTGTGTTCTCTGAGGGGCCGAGACAGAGACAGAGAGCGAACGCGGTTTAACTGTGTTCTCTGAGGGGCCGAGACAGAGACGGAGAGCGAACGCGGTTTAACTGTGTTCTCTGAGGGGCCGAGACAGTGACGGAGAGCGAACGCGGTTTAACTGTGTTCTCTGAGGGGCCGAGACAGTGACGGAGAGCGAACGCGGTTTAACTGTGTTCTCTGAGGGGCCGAGACAGAGACGGAGAGCGAACGCGGTTTAACTGTGTTCTCTGAGGGGCCGAGACAGAGACGGAGAGCGAACGCGGTTTAACTGTGTTCTCTGAGGGGCCGAGACAGAGACGGAGAGCGAACGCGGTTTAACTGTGTTCTCTGAGGGGCTGAGACAGTGACGGAGAGCGAACGCAGTTTAACTGTGTTCTCTGAGGGGCCGAGACAGTGACGGAGAGCGAACGCGGTTTAACTGTGTTCTCTGAGGGGCCGAGACAGAGACGGAGAGCGAACGCGGTTTAACTGTGTTCTCTGAGGGGCCGAGACAGTGACGGAGAGCGAACACGGTTTAACTGTGTTCTCTGAGGGGCCGAGACAGAGACGGAGAGCGAACGCGGTTTAACTGTGTTCTCTGAGGGGCCGAGACAGTGACGGAGAGCGAACGCGGTTTAACTGTGTTCTCTGAGGGGCCGAGACAGAGACAGAGAGCGAACGCGGTTTAACTGTGTTCTCTGAGGGGCTGAGACAGTGACGGAGAGCGAACGCGGTTTAACTGTGTTCTCTGAGGGGCCGAGACAGAGACAGAGAGCGAACGCGGTTTAACTGTGTTCTCTGAGGGGCCGAGACAGAGACAGAGAGCGAACGCGGTTTAACTGTGTTCTCTGAGGGGCCGAGACAGAGACGGAGAGCGAACGCGGTTTAACTGTGTTCTCTGAGGGGCCGAGACAGTGACGGAGAGCGAACGCGGTTTAACTGTGTTCTCTGAGGGGCCGAGACAGAGACGGAGAGCGAACGCGGTTTAACTGTGTTCTCTGAGGGGCCGAGACAGTGACGGAGAGCGAACGCGGTTTAACTGTGTTCTCTGAGGGGCCGAGACAGAGACGGAGAGCGAACGCGGTTTAACTGTGTTCTCTGAGGGGCCGAGACAGTGACGGAGAGCGAACGCGGTTTAACTGTGTTCTCTGAGGGGCCGAGACAGAGACGGAGAGCGAACGCGGTTTAACTGTGTTCTCTGAGGGGCCGAGACAGAGACGGAGAGCGAACGCGGTTTAACTGTGTTCTCTGAGGGGCCGAGACAGAGACGGAGAGCGAACGCGGTTTAACTGTGTTCTCTGAGGGGCCGAGACAGAGACGGAGAGCGAACGCGGTTTAACTGTGTTCTCTGAGGGGCCGAGACAGAGACGGAGAGCGAACGCGGTTTAACTGTGTTCTCTGAGGGGCCGAGACAGAGACGGAGAGCGAACGCGGTTTAACTGTGTTCTCTGAGGGGCCGAGACAGAGACAGAGAGCGAACGCGGTTTAACTGTGTTCTCTGAGGGGCCGAGACAGAGACGGAGAGCGAACGCGGTTTAACTGTGTTCTCTGAGGGGCTGAGACAGAGACGGAGAGCGAACGCGGTTTAACTGTGTTCTCTGAGGGGCCGAGACAGAGACAGAGAGCGAACGCGGTTTAACTGTGTTCTCTGAGGGGCCGAGACAGAGACGGAGAGCGAACGCGGTTTAACTGTGTTCTCTGAGGGGCCGAGACAGAGACGGAGAGCGAACGCGGTTTAACTGTGTTCTCTGAGGGGCCGAGACAGAGACGGAGAGCGAACGCGGTTTAACTGTGTTCTCTGAGGGGCCGAGACAGAGACGGAGAGCGAACGCGGTTTAACTGTGTTCTCTGAGGGGCCGAGACAGTGACGGAGAGCGAACGCGGTTTAACTGTGTTCTCTGAGGGGCCGAGACAGTGACGGAGAGCGAACGCGGTTTAACTGTGTTCTCTGAGGGGTGAGACAGAGACGGAGAGCGAACGCGGTTTAACTGTGTTCTCTGAGGGGCCGAGACAGAGACGGAGAGCGAACGCGGTTTAACTGTGTTCTCTGAGGGGCTGAGACAGTGACGGAGAGCGAACGCGGTTTAACTGTGTTCTCTGAGGGGCCGAGACAGAGACGGAGAGCGAACGCGGTTTAACTGTGTTCTCTGAGGGGCCGAGACAGAGACGGAGAGCGAACGCGGTTTAACTGTGTTCTCTGAGGGGCCGAGACAGAGACGGAGAGCGAACGCGGTTTAACTGTGTTCTCTGAGGGGCTGAGACAGAGACGGAGAGCGAACGCGGTTTAACTGTGTTCTCTGAGGGGCTGAGACAGTGACGGAGAGCGAACGCGGTTTAACTGTGTTCTCTGAGGGGCTGAGACAGAGACGGAGAGCGAACGCGGTTTAACTGTGTTCTCTGAGGGGCCGAGACAGAGACGGAGAGCGAACGCGGTTTAACTGTGTTCTCTGAGGGGCCGAGACAGAGACAGAGAGCGAACGCGGTTTAACTGTGTTCTCTGAGGGGCCGAGACAGAGACGGAGAGCGAACGCGGTTTAACTGTGTTCTCTGAGGGGCCGAGACAGAGACGGAGAGCGAACGCGGTTTAACTGTGTTCTCTGAGGGGCCGAGACAGTGACGGAGAGCGAACGCGGTTTAACTGTGTTCTCTGAGGGGCCGAGACAGAGACGGAGAGCGAACGCGGTTTAACTGTGTTCTCTGAGGGGCCGAGACAGAGACAGAGAGCGAACGCGGTTTAACTGTGTTCTCTGAGGGGCTGAGACAGAGACGGAGAGCGAACGCGGTTTAACTGTGTTCTCTGAGGGGCCGAGACAGAGACGGAGAGCGAACGCGGTTTAACTGTGTTCTCTGAGGGGCCGAGACAGAGACGGAGAGCGAACGCGGTTTAACTGTGTTCTCTGAGGGGCCGAGACAGTGACGGAGAGCGAACGCGGTTTAACTGTGTTCTCTGAGGGGCCGAGACAGAGACGGAGAGCGAACGCGGTTTAACTGTGTTCTCTGAGGGGCTGAGACAGTGACGGAGAGCGAACGCGGTTTAACTGTGTTCTCTGAGGGGCCGAGACAGTGACGGAGAGCGAACGCGGTTTAACTGTGTTCTCTGAGGGGCCGAGACAGTGACGGAGAGCGAACGCGGTTTAACTGTGTTCTCTGAGGGGCCGAGACAGTGACGGAGAGCGAACGCGGTTTAACTGTGTTCTCTGAGGGGCCGAGACAGAGACGGAGAGCGAACGCGGTTTAACTGTGTTCTCTGAGGGGCCGAGACAGTGACGGAGAGCGAACGCGGTTTAACTGTGTTCTCTGAGGGGCCGAGACAGTGACGGAGAGCGAACGCGGTTTAACTGTGTTCTCTGAGGGGCCGAGACAGTGACGGAGAGCGAACGCGGTTTAACTGTGTTCTCTGAGGGGCCGAGACAGTGACGGAGAGCGAACGCGGTTTAACTGTGTTCTCTGAGGGGCCGAGACAGAGACGGAGAGCGAACGCGGTTTAACTGTGTTCTCTGAGGGGCTGAGACAGTGACGGAGAGCGAACGCGGTTTAACTGTGTTCTCTGAGGGGCCGAGACAGAGACGGAGAGCGAACGCGGTTTAACTGTGTTCTCTGAGGGGCCGAGACAGTGACGGAGAGCGAACGCGGTTTAGTAGTGGTTGTAATAATAGTTCTTGTCAAAGGGACATAATAGCCGCTTTCCAACCAAGTAGTTACAGGAACTTAGTTCTAGGAACTGTCCACTTCTAAACAGTTCTAAGAACTACTCTCCCCCAAACTCGGTTTTGCTGTTTGCGTTCGCACTGGCCAAGTGGCCATAGGAACTGGTAGGAGGGGTAAGGGAGTGACGCAAGCACGACGGACCTTTATTTTGGCGGCGCTGAGAACGCCAGAGCAAACAATGCTCGCATTCTCTGTGTTCATTAGTTAGCAATCTGTCTAACAGTACTGTTTAATATGTTATTAGATAGAACTGTTATAGAAAGTAGACAGTATATGAAAAAAGGTTATTAGCCTATGCCGTGTGGTTGATGTCCAGTGTTGCTAGCTGGGCAGATAAACAATCATGTTTGGCTTGGTCCCCTCAAAGTTGCGTTGGATTTTCTCTTCAGCATAAAGGTTTAGAGACCCATCTATCACTGTTTTCCATGTTTGTATAGTTAGTTTATGGAGTAAATATAGGCTATAATCTGTGTTTACACATTCTAGCTATTTTAAAAATGGCAGGCGCTGGTGGTCCGCCTGCGTTCGGTCATCAGCGTACACTAACGTCACAGGTAGTTCCTATAGTGCTGGTTTAGACCGACTCTGAAGTAGGACCTAAATTAGTTCCTCCAAATGGAGTTCCTAGAACTAAAATCATTCCTAGTTCCTGCGGTGCGAACACGCCGACATCCGGGTACTTTAGCCAATAGTTCTAGGAACTGTGAAAAGGTTCCTCCGGTCGGAAAGCGGCTATTGTGTAGATATAATGCGCTTAAAAACAGACCGTTCAGAGTGAAATATGAGACAGGCTGCTGTTGAAAATAAGACCTTGTTCTTAAGTGACTTGTCTGCTTAAATAAAGGTTACCTATAACATTAAATATAACAGAGATAAAAGCATACAATGTTTTTGACAGTTTTCAACTGAAACCTATGCGTTTTGGCTGTTCATTCACCAGTGTTTTGGGGGTCTGAAAACGGGTTACAAAGTGAACGTTTTTGAAAACGATACCGTTATCATCTCTGTGTAAACTAGAAAAACATGAATTTGTGGAAACAGTGACGTCATGCGTGTCAGTGCTCAGCCTATATTCTTTACAAACCACATTTGAGTCGTTTTAGCAGATCCTTGAGAACAGGGATCGTTCTGACAATGTTGCATCTGTACGTGAAAAAACTTCCATTTTCCCTTTGCATTGCTGTCGAGTAAACGTATCCTGTGTCAGTTTATTTTTCTCATTGGTGTGGAGGCCACAACTGTGTCTGAGACGGGACGCCTTCTGGTTACAGCATCCATACGCGAGTAAATAATTCTTATATTTGGGTGAACTACTTCTTTAAAGGGGGGGTGAATTGCTGTTTCATGCATACTGAGTTTTTTACACTGTTAAAGAGTTGGATTCCCATGCTAAACATGGACAAAGTTTCAAAAGTTAAGTTGTACGTTTGAAGGAGTATTTTTGTTCCAAAAATACTCCTTCCGGTTTGTCACAAGTTTCGGAAAGTTTTTTTCGAGTATGGCTCTGTCTTACGTAAGATAGGGCGGAATTTCCTTATATGGGTCCTAAGGGCACTTCTCCGCGGCCGCGCGCGCACTCGCAGACCAGAGAGAGAAGAGAGCGAAAGCAGTACGTTACCTCAAAGCGCTATGCTCGGCTTTAGGGAAGTCAATGTCACCAAAGAAGTGGGTTTTTGGTTGGCAGGGCAAGACAACCCTGCACAGATTCCCAAAGAACCCAGCGTTAAGGGAATAGTGGATGGAGTTTGTTTTTTCGAAGCATCAACGGAGGTTGTGCACGACTCTTTGTTCCCTGCATTTCGACGATGATTGTTTTATAAACAAAGCACGGCGGATTTGCAGATCGTCTAATGCTTAAGGATCGAGCAGTCACGGTGAGTAAACTACTTCAAATGTCTCTCTGTGTTGTTGTTAGATCAGTTAGCACAGCTATAGCACACCGCCCACACGGCCCGCCCCCAGCCGCTCGGTTTTTTTCGGAAAGACTCGGTACATCCAATCTTTCACTTATAAATATAATAAAACTAAAGACGTTTTGGAGATATGAAGGATGCAATACTACTCTATAGGTACTCAAGATTAACAGGAGATTGAGTGAAAATGAGCATTTCACCCCCCCTTTAAAGCAGCAAGGTCTGTAGAAGAGGACTTACCGGTAACACTTGACCTTGTCACACAGTTTCTGGATGTGTCCGAAGCCCCCGCAGGAGTAGCACTTCTGCTCGTTGGCGTGGTCACAGTCGCGAGCCACGTGACCGGCTTTACCGCAGTTATAACAACACTGCTCCCTTTCCTTTTTGGGCTCTTTACAGTCTCTGGAAATATGGCCACTCCTGTGGCAGTTGTAGCATGCTGGGTTTAAACAACAAAAAAACATTTAATCAACCATGAGGACCAACGATGCAAAGTACCAGCAACACACATCCAAAGTGACACGCAGAAATGCACACAAAATTGTCAAATTGCCCATCTCGTTGAGTATCATCGTAAACACGGTCGGTTACGTCTTCAGTGAACATGTGAGATGAGATGCGTAACATTACACTAGACCCCTGCAGCTCGGAAAGTGACAGCAGGCTGCTACTCCTGTTTTTATGTCAATCAAACAAAAGACACAAAACAAATTCGCTCAATGCTCTTGGCTGAATAACTTTAATGAGGGTTAATCTATATTTATACAGTGAAGACTATATAGTGATATTTTACAGTTGATTACTAGTTCTGTACCTGAACATCTAGTTTCGACCTACATGAAAAACCTGAAAAGAACTGTTTACTTCATTTTTATTTGTACTATTGCTCATAAATGGATTATTTGTTCATATTACACGGCTCTGTGGAATACTTGATTCTGATTGGTCAATCACGCCATACAGCGCTATATTATTCCCCGGTAACAACCGCTGAAAACAGAAACACAGGCTCATCCGGGTCACTGAAGCCGGCAGCGCTATACGCTCGCTGAGCTAATAAAATATCAGAACTCAGTCGAATCAATATATTGAGTACAGTTATTTAATTATGCCATCCAGTATCGTGGACTCGCACTCTCGTTTATACAAACGCAGCCGCTGCCATTTTGTGACTATGGTTTTGTAAAGGATTATAAGATACAAACATGTATGATTTTAAAACAGTTTAATCTGAAATCAATATCTCTGATCTCCATAATTATTAATGTGGTGAAATGCTGTGTAATAAGTGTTATGACTGTAGACCGTATCCCTTAAAAGTCCGTCTAGTTTGATCTTGCCGCTGAAACGGCTCTCTCTGTGGAAGCTTTGTGTTTAAAGAGTGAATAAAATATTTCAACTCAGATCAATATTTCGTGTCTAATTATTCACTTATGTGGCAAGTAGCCGTGTAATAAACGGATAATGTCCATCTAGCCGGTTGTTATCTCAGAATAAACCCCTTCGTGTGTGTGTGTTCTCTCAGAATAAACCCCTTCGTGTGTGTGTGTTATCTCAGAATAAACCCCTTTGTGTGTGTGTGTGTTATCTCAGAATAAACCCCTTTGTGTGTGTGTGTGTTATCTCAGAATAAACCCCTTCGTGTGTGTGTCATCTCAGAATAAACCCCTTCATGTGTGTGTGTGTGTTATCTCAGAATAAACCCCTTCATGTGTGTGTGTGTGTGTGTGTTATCTCAGAATAAACCCCTTCATATGTGTGTGTGTGTGTGTGTTATCTCAGAATAAACCCCTTCATGTGTATGTGTGTGTGTGTCATCTCGAATAAACCCCTTCATATGTGTGCGTGTGTGTGTTATCTCAGAATAAACCCCTTCATGTGTGTGTGTGTGTGTGTATTATCTCAGAATAAACCCCTTCATGTGTATGTGTGTGTGTGTCATCTCGAATAAACCCCTTCATATGTGTGTGTGTGTGTTATCTCAGAATAAACCCCTTCATGTGTATGTGTGTGTGTCATCTCGAATAAACCCCTTCATATATGTGTGTGTGTGTGTGTGTTATCTCAAAATAAACCCCTTCATGTGTGTGTGTGTTATCTCAGAATAAACCCCTTCATATGTGTGTGTGTGTTATCTCAGAATAAACCCCTTCATGTGTATGTGTGTGTTATCTCAGAATAAACCCCTTCATGTGTATGTGTGTGTTATCTCAGAATAAACCCCTTCATGTGTATGTGTGTGTGTGTCATCTCGAATAAACCCCTTCAGGCTGATGAAGACCTGATCACCCTGTCAGGGTTTATTCTGAGATAACAACCGGCTGGATGTACATCATCTCTTATTTTATTAAGTGACTGTCTTTAACAACATTTAAAATTTATATGAGTTAGGCTAGTAGTTTTAGGTGTCATAACCTTAACATAACATTACATGGATCCAAAACAACTAAAACAATAACAACTAAAACAATACCAGGCCTATTTCATTATGTATTTATTACTTTTGTTTGTGGTGGGGTCGCCCGGGCCAGTAGAAAACCCCGTGGTGTTGAGCCCTGCAAAAGATCTTCAAGTTCTAGTGAGTGGAAGTGTGATGAGGCGCAGCATCTTACCATCCTCGGTCTGCTCACAGTCTCTGGCGATGTGACCCTGCTCTCCACACCGGTAGCAGAACAGATCTACACACACACACACACACAGAGAGAGAGCATGAGTCAGCTCCTGGACAGATGCGGTGTGTTTAAATAAAGCCCTGCAGTCCTCCTACCCTTTCCTCGTCCCCGACCCCGGCCACGGCCCCGGCCCGCGTTAGGACAGTTCTTGATCCAGTGTCCGGAGCGGCCGCATCCAAAGCACTCGCTGGTACTCATGTCCATTCTCTGCGGAGATCAAAACCTCATTACCTCTGAGACAAGGTTCAACAGTTCACGTGGAAAACTCATGCCACAAAGACTAACATAATGCCAAGAAAATATATGTCTATGTTTAGGACTTTTCTTTTGCATTGAAACATTTTAATAATTAAACAAGTGTTTCTATAGTTGCAGTTTTTGTATATATATATATATATATATATATATATATATATATATATATATATATATATATACACATATATATATACACATATACACACCTTGTAATCTAAGTTAATTCATTCCTTCTCAAAAACTCATTTTCAGTGACAAATCATGCCAGACACCATATTTCCAGGACAGTCGATCCAGTCTAAGTGTTCAACTGTAGTGTGAGCTTGATAGCACGATCGTTACACCCAACTTTAATAACTTAATTATGTCAATGGCAATAATCCACACTCATATGGTGTGAATGGGAAGGCTGACGGCACATGGCACGTGTCCTAGCCTCACTGCTACTGCTAAACACACATCTAACACTATTAACAGGGCTGACACTGGAAACAATGATCAATACTCATAAACGTTGTTTAAACAGAGGAGTTATGAAGGCCTAAACATCTGCATAATGGTTTATTACCTGTACTAATCATGAAATCATACATCAGCCCGAGGAAACGCAGCACAACAGAGTAGCGTGAACTGCTCTCGGCTACACTAGAGTAAGTTATATTCATACGGCATATAAATGAATGTGTGTATATAAGTTTATAGATGTAACTTACACCTGATAAATGACACACGATTGAAGGAAAGTCACATGTTCACCGTCCACAACCTTACCACCTCAACACTGGGCCGCATCGTGCAGATTCAACTCAAAAACCTCACAAATACACTCAGTTCTATCACTAATCTGCATTGATGTGAGTATTTATGAACTGCTGTGTGTT
>NC_137139.1:4372339-4374839 GCF_949319135.1 Squalius cephalus
GTAAGCCTGAAAGAGTCTGAGTTTCTTCAGTAGGCCTGAAAGAGTCTCTGGGTTTCTTCAGTAAGCCTGAAAGAGTCTCTGGGTTTCTTCAGTAAGCCTGAAAGAGTCTCTGCACAGCAAAATCCCCAGTGTTAAATTAACACTGCTCAGAGTTTATATGAGTCCACACTCAGAGTGTTATAATTAACACTGAAGCAGTGTTAAAGTTAATGAGATAATTATGTGATTAATTGATTAATTGAGTGATGATTGAACATTATTGAAGACATATGATGTTAATAAGCAGAATCACTGAAGGAGAAATTTTTTTTTTTTAAATGGTCACCATTATGGTGATTGGTGTTTAGTTTAGTTGTACTCTTGACCCTTACTTTATTAACTTTAGATTTTGTTTGGCTGCTGTAATTCGATTATAAAAGCCAGATCAACAAAGAGAAAAGGTGTTATGATGGTGTTGGTTATGTTTTAATATAATCATTATTTCACAATCATTTAACCTGAATCACTGAACTCATATAGAGCCTAATTTTTGAATTATATACTTTATTAAGTATAGCAGCACTGTCCTTGAAAAGCATAATATTTTTAACTTTTACAATGTAATCCAAATAATTTCCTAAAAGTTGTTCACATGCTTTTTTTATTTAATTTTTTTTTTTTAGACACAGACATCAAGAATCAGCCTGTGCATCTCAACAATGGTGACAATAATAAAGCATGTTGCAGTGCATTCTGAGTACCACCAATCAAAACTCATTCATGGCTCCCATCATGCATTGCTGCATGAATAAATAATGAGCTTATGTTCAGTTGATCTGTTTGTCACCATTGTTGAGATTCATACGCTAATTCCTGATGTCTGTGTGTGCCTGAAAAGAACACTTTTTAAGATTTTTTTTTTTTTCGTAATTGATTTGATCATTTGGTTTTCATTGAAAAGGCTAAAAATGGCATGCTCGACAAGGGCAGTGCTGCTATAATCCATTAGGGAAACTTAACTCAGAAATTTTACTCTCAATGAGTTCAGTGATTCAGGCCAACTACTGATTATGTTAAAACACAACCAACACCATCAGATCACCTTTTCTCTTTGCTCATCTGGCTGTTATAACTGAATTACAGCAGCCAAACAAAATCTAAAGTTAATAAAGTAAGGGTCAAGAGTCCAACTAAACTAAACCCCCATCACCATAATGGTGACCATTGAAAAAAATAATTTTCTCCTTCAGTGATTCTGCTTATTAACATCATATGACTTCAATAATGCTCAATCATCACTCAATTAATCAATTAATCACTTAATTATCTCATTAACTTTAACACTGCTTCAGTGTTAATTATAACACTCTGAGTGTGGACTCATATAAACTCTGAGCAGTGTTAATTTAACACTGGGGATTTTGCTGTGTGGGTTTCTTCAGTAGGCCTGAAAGAGTCTCTGAGTTTCTTCAGTAGGCCTGAAAGAGTCTCTGGGTTTCTTCAGTAAGCCTGAAAGAGTCTCTGGGTTTCTTCAGTAAGCCTGAAAGAGTCTCTGGGTTTCTTCAGTAAGCCTGAAAGAGTCTCTGGGTTTCTTCAGTAAGCCTGAAAGAGTCTCTGGGTTTCTTCAGTAGGCCTGAAAGAGTCTCTGGGTGAAAGAGTCCCTGAGCTTCTTCAAAAATCCTGAAATAATCTCTACCTTTTTTAAAAAAGCCTGAAATAGTCTCTGAGTTTCTTCAGTAGGCCTGAAAAAGTCTCTGGGTTTCTTCAGTAAGCCTGAAAGAGTCTCTGAGTTTCTTCAGTAGGCCTGAAAGAGTCTCTGAGTTTCTTTAAATAGCCCGATTTTGGCAGCAGATTTCACTCACGGCCATACCACCTTGGGCACGCCCGATCTCGTCTGATCTCGGAAGCTAAGCAGGGTTGGGCCTGGTTAGTACTTGGATGGGAGACCGCCTGGGAATACCAGGTGCTATAAGCTTTTTTGTTTAATAAAAAAATAAAAGAGTCCCTGAGCTTCTTCAAAAATCATGAAATAATCTCTACCTTTTTTAAAAAACCCTGAAATAGTCTCTGAGTCTCTTCAGTAGGACTGAAAGAGTCTCTGGGTTTCTTCAGTAGGCCTGAAAGAGTCTCTGGGTTTCTTCAGTAAGCCTGAAAGAGTCTCTGGGTTTCTTCAGTAAGCCTGAAAGAGTCTCTGAGTTTCTTCAGTAAGCCTGAAAGAGTCTCTGGGTGAAAGAGTCCCTGAGCTTCTTCAAAAATCCTGGAATAATCTCTACCTTTTTTAAAAAAGCCTGAAATAGTCTCTGAGTTTCTTCAGTAGGCCTGAAAGAGTCTCTGGGTTTCTTCAGTAAGCCTGAAAGAGTCTCTGGGTTTCTTCAGTAAGCCTGAAAGAGTCTCTGAGTTTATTACGTAGGCCTGAAAGAGTCTCTGGGTGAAAGAGTCCCTGAGCTTCTTCAAAAATCCTGAAATAATCTCTACCTTTTTTAAAAAACCCTGAAATAGTCTCTGAGTTTCTTCAGTAGGC
>NC_137139.1:4402339-4459839 GCF_949319135.1 Squalius cephalus
GAGGATTGGAGTGCAGTTGCCTCAGCTGATTTCACAGAGGATTAAAATAGCAAAAAGTAGACACTGCTGTTGCATCAACAGAAGTGGACTCACAAACATTATTCAAATCACACAAAAGTGAGGACTAGAGCTTCCAGCTATTTAATTCATAACTGATTATTTTGACATAAATTGCAATGGATTCACAAAACATATGTCACCTTGCTTTAACAGTTTTTACAGAATATCAACAGGAATATATACACATTTCAGAGCAGCAAACACAAATATTAACACCACTGTCATCAAGAGAAATTAAATAACAGTCCAAATTGTATAAAAACACCAAAGATGCATTTGAGGACAATTCAGATGTCTTGTGGTCCATAGCTGGCAGCGCAGTATCTGACTCTTGGAATGGTAGAGCCTGTTTTTGAGTGCTTTGTTAGAAAGTTCACCTCCTTCCAGTTACATAAAAGTCATTTGGTCTACCTCAAAAGGTAGTAGTGGAGGTCAGCAGGATAACTGAGGTTCAGGGAATACATCAGTCGAAACAGCATGGCAACAGCTAATGTAATTCATTGATGTCTTCAAGGACAATTCCAATGTCTTCTGGCTCCTCATTTGAAGTCCAGCATTTATTTGAAGAGAGAGTGATGGTAGGTGACTGGGGCCAGTCTTGCTACTATCATCAGTCCTTAAACCCTGCACACAGTGCACAGGCTCACATCCTCCAGGTATTGGGGAAACTCTGGGAGGCCCTGACACGAGTACCAGGGAGAAAAACTAAATGATTTAACTTCACTTTTATTTTACTTTACACAAGTACCAAGAGTACAGAGCACTGCCTTTCCCTGGTGGTTCATCAAACAGAATTAAACCCAAAAAAGCACTAAAAGATCTGAAAGTCCCAGGGCTAGAGATAATTTTTGACTGCAAAGGCTAGGTTTCACACACAAGTAGGTCTACATAACTAATGAGAACTACAAGCTGCATAAAAAATATTTCATCTACTTTACTAACATAATAAGTATATTACACTGGAGAAAAATGCAAAGGAAAATAAAAAGTATACAACTTTATAAATTTGTTTTGGAAGAGTTTTGTTTTGACACAGAAGGGGTAACAGTAGATGGTGGAAGCTGAGAGTTTTTAGCAGCTATAGTGCCATAGAAAGAGGAGCTGGAAGGCAGGTGAAGTTCTGCACACCCTTCAAACTCAGTGATTAGCTTCTGTTGGTAGCAGTGCTTGCCTTCTCTTTGATATAAACACAAGTCAAAAGGTCAAACCCTTGTTGCCTGTTGTCGCCACAGAAAGAGTCGGTGCACAGAAGGGGGTAGAGTGACCTCTGCTGGTTGAGCTTCCACATAGCAAGAAATAAGTTACAAAACTAAAATGTGAATTAAATAATAGAAACTTATAAATAAATAGGCTACCTGCTATCCTAAGCTACATATAAAATGAGTTCTCTTGTCTTAATCTGAAGTTACAGGTCACCATGGTCTTACAAATGTTTAATTCTCCCTAACAGCCAGAGTTATTATTTTATTAGTTTTAATTTTTATTTCAGTTAACTAAAGTGTTTTTTTCACACTTTTTTCAAACGTTATATTAGTTCAGTTTTACCGGTTACTTTCGCTTCCAAAAAAGGAATAGACCACGTGACTTCCGTTTTTGGTTTATAAACGAAAAACGAATTGACTGAAGTTCACCAAACTGACACCAAAAACGGTTATTTGGTTTTTCGTTTTGAAGCAAAAAAACAGAAAAACGGTATTTTCGTTTTATAATTACAAACGAATTACGGATTATCCAGCACAGACCACGTGACCTTCCGTTTTTGGTTTATAAAGGAAAAACGAATTGACTGAAGTTCACAGACTCTCTTCATTCTTTGTTCAAAAAGGAATAACGATAAAATGATCGCCAAAAACGAAAAACGGGACGTTTTTAAATGGTTTTTCGTTTTTTGATTCTGACACCAAAAACGGTTATTTGGTTTTTCGTTTTGAAACAAAAAACAGAAAAAAGGTATTTTCGTTTTATAATTACAAACGAATTACGGATTATCCAGAGATCCCCTGACCAAAAAAGTTATAATTTTCACTTTTAATTTCATGGCTACTAAACTGACTAACTACTAGTGCATTCAACAGTTTGAACCATAGACTGTAAAAAAAGATGGACGACGCCCCTTCGCTCTCTTCCATTGATGAGAACTGAAGCCGCCAGAGTCCCGATATGGCGCTGACATATTGGAACTTGAGTCTGCGCAGTAGCGATCTCGGGACCAGACCTGCGCAGTAGTGAGCAGGAAGTAAAGCCGCGAAATCAACGCTCCGCCCTCACTCTCGCAGGGAAAGTGCATTCTGCACACTTTTTAAAAAATTGATTGCAGTACGACAAGAGGCTTGTTAAAATAAAGTAAATACAATTTCCTCAGTCCTCCGAAGATCCCGAAAAAAATGTGCGTTGGTGCTTCAGTGACTACTTCGCTCGGAGAACCTGTCAATCACAGCTGTCCATCATGACGTTACACCACCGCATCACGTAACTAACTAAAAAACAACTTATTTTTGAAACAGACACTTGAACTTACATCAGCGTGATGAAAACGACAGCAAATGAAAGAAACCACCTTTGGAAAAAATATATTTGAAGTGTAATTTAATTGTTTAGTTGGTCTCGCGTCCCGTTGAATAACACGGGGAGGAGGGGCTTATGACCTATACTAGGACCAGTCACCGGGGGGCGATCGAGACGTTTTGGCTTCACTTTTCAGGGCTTGTGCGGCACGCTTGGTTTGAACCAGTTGAAAATTGCAAGGCCAAATTATGAGAAACAGAAACGATTAATTGCTTATCTGGGTCAAGTATATTTGTATAGCGCTTTTCACAATACAGATTGTATCAAAGCAGCTTCACAGCACCAAACTAAAATAATACAACAAGGTTTGTTTCTAGTGGAATTTATTGATTGATAAAATTAAATTAAAAATCCCCAAAATATCCCCACCTGAGCAAGCCAAAGGCAACAGTGGCAAGGAACTGAAAAACTCCATCAGGTGACCTAATGGAGAAAAAAAAAAACCTTGGGAGAACCCAGGCTCAGTCGGGGGCCAGTTCTCCTCTGGCATTTATGAACTAGAGGCCGGATTGTAGTTTGAACTGTAAGATTAAAAATATTATATGAATGCCTGGCCGAAAAGATGCGTCCTTAATATGGTTTTAAACTGGTAGAGCGAGTCTGAGCAATGAACAGTATCAGGAAGGCTATTCCAGAGTTTTCGAGCTAAATGTGAAAATGCTCTCCCTCCTTTGGTGGATCTGGATATCCTAGGTATGACCAAAAGCCTCGAATTTATTGATCTTAAAGAGCGCGATGGATTATAGGGCGATAGAAGGTCTGTTAAATAGACTGGAGCTAAGCCGTTTAGGGCTTTATAAGTCAGTAGCAATACCTTGTAAATAATACGGAACTTTATAGGTAACCAATGTAGTGATGATAAAATCGGTGTTATATGATCATATTTTCTTGATCTAGTAAGAACTCTAGCGGCTGCATTTTGGACTAACTGTAGCTTGTTTATTGAGGATGCAGGACAACCAGCTAATAAAGCATTACAGTAATCTAGTCTCGAGGTCATGAATGCATGAACTAACTTTTCTGCATCAGAAACTGATAGGATATTACGTAGCTTAGCAATGTTTCTAAGGTGGAAAAAGGCTGATTTTGTAACATATGAAATATGATTTTCAAAAGACAGGTTACAGTCGAGTATAACACCCAGGTCTTTTACTGTAGAGGATAAAGTAACAGGACATCCTATGATGTTAAAGTTGTATTGTAAGAGGTTTTGTGGGCGGTTTTTTGAACCGATAAGTATTACCTCTGTCTTGTCTGGATTTAATAAAAGAAAATTGCGCGTCATCCAATCTTTTATATCTTTAACACACTCTGTCAATTTGGATAATTTAGCGTTTTCATCCGGCCGTGATGAAATATAGATTTGAGTGTCATCAGCATAACAATGGAAACTAATTCCATGTTTCCTTATTATATTTCCAAGTGGCAGCATATATATTGAGAATAATAGAGGGCCTAACACAGATCCCTGCGGCACTCCATAGTTTACTGGAGTTATGATTGATTTTTCTCCATTTAAATAGACAAAATGGTAGCGGTCAGATAAGTATGATCTGAACCAGCTTAATGCTAGTCCTTGAACACCAGTATAATTTTGTAGTCGACCTAAGAGTATTGTGTGATCTATAGTATCGAACGCAGCACTAAGATCAAGTAAAACTAGTATTGAGATACAGCCTTGGTCAGAAGCTAAAAGTAAATCATTTGTGATTTTAACGAGCGCAGTTTCAGTGCTATGATGCGGTCTGAATCCAGACTGAAACTTTTCATAGATGTCATTTTCTTGCAAGAAAGAGCCCAGTTGGGCTAGTATTTTAGACATTAAAGGAAGATTTGAAATGGGTCTATAATTTTCTAGGTTATTATGATCTAATTGTGGTTTCTTAATGAGTGGTTTTATAACTGCCAATTTAAATGTTCTTGGAACATGACCTAAAGATAAAGATGAGTTAATAATATTGAGGAGAGGCTCTTCCACTACAGGTAACACTTCTTTCAGTAGTTTAGTTGGTATAGGATCTAGTAAACATGTTGTTGTTTTAGATGAAGTGATAAGTTTATTTAACTCTTTTTGTTCTATAGTTGTAAAGCACTGTAATTGTTCTTGCGGGGTGATAATTGAGGCTGAATTATAAGGCGCGATTGAGGATTGAACGTTTACAATTGTGGTTCTGATGTTTTCTATTTTCTCAGTGAAGAACTTCATGAAATCATTACTACTAAACTGTAACGGAATATTTTGTTCAGGTGACATCTGTTTATTTGTTAGTCTAGCCACGGTGTTAAATAAAAACCTAGGATGTTTGTTTTCTATTAGTTTGCGGAGGTGCTCAGCTTCCGATTTTAGGGCCTTTTTATAACGTGACATACTGTCTTTCCATGTGATTCTAAAGACCTCTAAATTAGTTTGTTTCCATTTACGCTCTAAATTACGGGTTTCTCTCTTTAGAACATGCGTAGTATTGTTGTACCAGGGTGCTTTACTTTTCTTTCTGACCTTTTTTAATCTAATGGGTGCAACAATATCCAATTTTCCAGAGAGAATGGTGCTCATAGTGCTAGTTAATTCCTCTAGTTCATCTATTTGTTTGGGTTCACTGAGCAGCTGAGACAGATCAAATAAGCAATTTGAAAAATTATCTATGGTGGATGGGAGGATTGTTCTGCCTGATCGATAAAGCGGCGCAGCATGACATATTACAGGAGTACGTAATATGCAAGTTACCATGTAATGGTCAGTGACATCATCACTTTGTGGAATGATATCTATATCGGTTGGATCGGTTCCATGTGATATAATTAAATCGAGTGTATGATTAAAACGATGAGTTGGTCCGGTAACGTTTTGCTTGACCCCAAAGGAGTTTAATAAATCTGTAAACGCAACCCCTAACGCATCATTTGGATTATCTACGTGTATGTTAAAATCTCCAACAATTAATGCTTTATCGACACTGACTAATAGGTCTGAGAGAAAATCTGCAAACTCTTTTAGCGTAAGGCCCAGGCGGTAAGGCCCAGGCGGTCTATATACGGTAGCCAAGGCTAGAGATAATAGGGATGTTTTTCTAACATCTAAGAGCGTAACATTTAGTACAAGTACTTCAAAAGAAATAAACTTATAACCCGTTTTCTGAGTAACATTGAGAATATCTCTATAGATTGTTGCAACACCGCCGCCACGATTAATCAGACGGGGCTCATGCTTATAGGAGTATCCTGATGGAGTAGACTCATTTAGACCGAAATAATCATTTGGTTTAAGTCAGGTTTCAGTAAGGCAAAGTACATCGAAGCTATTATCTGTGACTATTTCATTTACAATAACTGCCTTAGGTGTGAGTGATCTAATGTTTAGAAGACCTAGCTTTAGAAATTGTTTTTGTTTACTAATAGCAACATTTTCTGTTTTAATAACAATTAGATTTTTCCTAGATCCTGCAGTAGATTTATTATTTGATCTCACTAAACGAGGAATAGACACAGTTTCTATGCAATGTTCTACACTAGTATTTATATCAGTTAAATTGGTGCAGCAGAGACTATGATTTGGACTTTTGGTTACTGGTCAAAAGGTATTTAACATTTTGGAGATGTTATCCGACAGAAGATCCGCTCCGAATCTGCTTGGGTGTAAGCCATCAGCACGGAAAAGCCTAGGACGCTCCCAAAAACAGATTCCAATTATTTACAAAGAGCAGTTTCTGCTCATTGCACCATGACATTAACCATTCATTTAGCGCAAATAATCTACTAAACTTTTCATGTCCTAGTCGGTACGTGAGAAGCGGTCCTGACACGATGATCGTTGTTTCAGGCGATGTGCTGCATACCGTATCGATCAGAGTCCTGAAGTCTTTCAACTCTGCAGGCGTCCTGGGGCATTAGGCAGTATATCTGTGTCTGAAGTTGCAGCTGAACCGGCATCAGTCTCAGATCGGTGTAGTTTCAATACGGCCTTCTGAAATGTCTGTTAGAAAGCAGAGTTGCCCCCCAAAGTCTGGGTCTTCATATTGGAGGCTGAAATCAAAATCAAGACGAGGTCTGAATTTCTCTTTTACCACTGTAATCAACTCTTCAACTGTACTTGGGCGTGTAGAAAGGGTCATCTTGTGGGCGATGTCAGGAGCAATGTACAGTAAACTCAGTAAAAGTTTCTGTGATTCCACCATCTAGGAGACAAAAACAACAAGGTAAAAGACAAGTTATAAATATAATTTCGAACAAGATGGACAATCTTTACCTTATTGTAAAGGTAGAAATCGCTTTGGCGTCAACAGCAACTGGCCCTCTATGCTGTAGGCAGAAAGGGGGGCTGTGTCACTCAAATCTGTTATTGTTTTAACAGATATATCACCTAAACCTAAAGGCTTTTATGTGTTAAATGTAATGGGACTTGTGCTCCCTGCATAGGAAGGCCACATGATCGTTCACAAGAGGATTGACTCAGTTTTACAAAAGTAGAAATTCCCCAGTAGAAATATTTGTCCTATCAATGGTGATTCGAGATGCACAGTATATAGTGTTACTATCAGTCTTCTGTTTAATATACTGTATTGCCACTTAAGGTAGTGTTGAAACTAAAACAGATGTCACAGTTGATGCCTGCAAATGTGGTTTGAAGAATGCTGGCGCACTTAGATGGTAAGCCATCATATGCTGGTGTCTGCTTGCCAGTGTCTTCAGCACATTTTTGCCCAAGCACAAGTTCTGTGTATCGTGCACAACCCGTTTGAAGAAGCGGTGTTTGCCTTCAAAACGCATTGTCCATAAATGTACAAGAGGTCCAAATCATCTGATCAGCTCTGGGTAATGTTCGACGTAGTGATGCTTTGGGCGAAGCTTAAAATCTGGAAATACTTCAAGAAGAATTTGCCTGTGGTCCCTAATTTTACTCTGTAGATACTGAATCATCTTCTTCAGTAAATGTTGGAGACAGCACTAACTCCACAATGTCTTTCAACTCCATTAACACTGCCCATCTCCCTCTGGTACAACATTGCTAACCATAAATGAAAGTGGTTTTAATCTTTTTTTTTTTTTTTTTCTGTTTCAATTTAGGTTTCCATTTAGAAAGTAGGGGTGGAACGGTACACAGAAGTGACGGTTCGGTTCATACCTCGGGTCAGACATCATGTTTCGTTACGAGTTCGGTACAATGGAGGGAAAAGCAAAACAAAAATGCAGAAGGCAATTTTTTTTATTGTGCATGTATCAGGCTGTACCACCAAAGGAAAATAAATGTCTTAAGCCTTGTATTTTTTAAATAAGGCATAGAACCAGTTTATTTGTAGTGCATTTACAATAGTTTTATATAATTAGTTTATTAATTAAATTAATAAAAAGACAAAAAGACCTTGAGATATGTTTGGTAATTGTGCAGGACTGAATTTATTTAGATTTTTCAGTAGATTTATCATTTTGTAAATGTGTATTCTAGTGAGGACTTTAATTTTGAAAAGCACAGACAACCTCTAAGTTCAGGCATTCTGTGTTGCTTTCAGATATGTTTCTCCTATAGATCAACTTTTGTAAATCAACTCCTGCTGGGTCAGCACACATGCAGGCATGATTTAGTATTGCCTCCTCTTTGTGTCTTTGGGGAAGTAACCTCTTTAAATGTGATTGGGGCACCTTTTCACCTCAATGATACATTTAATACATTTCAATTCAGTTATAAACTCCTGGACTTAAATAGCTCCTCTATTTCAGCAGGTTTTTTGCTCATGTTCAAAAATTTCTGCACATTCAGAATCTCTCCCACATATCTCTGTTCTCTGACATGTCCAGAAAAAAGTCAGAATATAACGAGAATAACGTCATCAGTGTTGGGCATGTTACTCAGAAATTGTAATAAGTTACTAGTTACATTAGCCTGGCAAGCCAGACCTACATCAAGATGTTAGGTCTGGAAACTCACCGCGGTTTAATCCGAGGGGTGGGATAAACGGCTGTCTTTCAAATTCCCTCTGCACGCAATAGGACAGCGCTTCAACCAACCAGAGCGTTTTCCCAACAGCGGAGCTTAGTTGATAGATTCAACTTTTGCCATATCTGGCCGGCAAAACGACGAACACATCTTCCTTTTTTTAAGAATGACTTAAGTGCCGTTCTTTGCTCTTTTCTCAAAGAAAAACTTAACTCCAAGTCCTCCAGATCGCGGCCAAAGCCGATTCGAAAGACCGTTGTTCTCCATCATCAGCCGCCATTCTTTGTTTTCAAGTGGCAGCCAGGTAACCGTCGCAACTCTGTCGTCATAATTTAAGCCCGCCCCCGCCTACTCTATACAGGACGTGATTGGCCTGACCCAATTTAGGTTTTTGCAGCTAGAAGGTCTATTGAGAGTTGCTAGACCCCCCTGGCTGCGAAATACATTTTGCTGCCGCTAGGGTGCGTCTAGATTTCTAGGCTATAGTTACATATTACTCCTTAAAAAAAGTAATATTACATTACTTATTACAAGTTATGTTACTCTTTACGTTACTATGTTGTTGTTGTAGTAGTAGTACACAGCAAAATCCCCAGTGTTAAATTAACACTCCTCAGTGTTTATATGTGTCCACACTACAGGGTGTTAAAAATTAACACTGAAGCAGTGTTGAAGTTAATGAGATAATTAAGTTAACACTGAAGCAGTGTTGAAGTTAATGAGATAATTAAGTGATTAATTAAGTGATGATTGGCCATTAGTGGTGACACCTGATGATAACAAGCAGACTCACTGAAGGAAAGAGAAAAAACAATAACAGAAAAAAGAGAAACACAAGAACTACTGACTTCGAGTCATTACACATTGTTGCACTTATTATTACCAGTTTGACTTTATTTCTGTCAAACTGACTTTTATTACTTTCTTTTCTTTTCTACATCGACAAAAGTTCTTGAGATTCAACAGAAGTTTAGACGGTAATATTTTATGGAATTTTTCTTTTCAAGTTACCATTTTGGTGGTCAGTGTTGGCTTTAGTTGGGCTCTTGACCCTTTTCATTTTTTAATATTAGTTTTTCTCTGTTTGCTACAACTCTGTGTTTATAAAGCACATTTGTTACTGCAAGAGAAAACATGACCTGCTCACAATATGTTTTGATGATAAAAACATTATCATGTAGTGTCCTGATTCACTGATGTGAGAGTCTAAATTTTTGACTATATGCTTGAGGTCTTGTTTTAGTATTGGTAATTGCAGCTCTGAGATTCTACAGTTTGAGATCCAACAGCAAAAATACTTTGAGCAAAGAAGTTATTGTGTTTAAACACACAGACATCAAGAATCAGCATATGAATCTCAACAATGGTGACAATAAACAAACTAGTGACAAACAGATCAACTCTGAACATCACAAAACAAGCTACTAAAGTCAGAACAAAACAATAGCAAAATAAAAGCCAACAGAAAAAACAATGAAAATTACAGGACAATTCAGCTGCATAATTTATTCATGCTGCAATGCATGATGTCAGCCATTGATGCGTTCTGATTGGTGGCTCCCATCATGCATTGCAACATTAAGCATTTGTTTGATTGTCACCATTGTTGAGATTCATATGTAGATTATTGATGTCTGTGTGTGATTTTAAATCCTTAAAGTTCTTTAAAACATTGCTGGAAGTAACTACTGTAGTGAAAAATTAATAAAACAATTAGATCAGTGGTTCCCAAACCTGTCCTGGAGAACCACCAACACTGCACGTTTTCTTTGTCTCCCTAATCAAACACACCTGATTCAGCTCATCAGCTCATTAACCCATGTGATAATGAGCTGATGAGTTGAATCAGGTGTGTTTGATTAGGGAGACAAAGAAAACGTGCAGTGTTGGTGGTCCTCCAGGACAGGTTTGGGAACCACTGAATTAGATTATCAGTTTATAATGCTGGGTGACATCATTGAATCAGGTCACTAGTAATTTCATCATTGAAACATAACCAGGGCTGAATTTCCAAAAGCATCTTAAACTTAACTTGATTGCAGACCAACTGCAACAAATGGTCTGTACGATCAAATTAGGCTTGCGATGTTTTCAGGAAACACAGCCCAAAGTCACAGTTTCTCTTGCCACAACACATATGCTTTATAAACACAGAGTTGGAGCAACCAGAGAAAAACTAATGTTACAAAGTAAAGGGTCAAGAGCCCAACTAAAGCAACCACTGACCACCATAATGGTGACATGAAACGAAACATTCCATAAAACATTACCATCTAAACTTCTGTTAAATCTAAATAAGACCGTGTGTAGACGTATGACAGAAATAAAGTCAAACTGGTAATAATAAGTGCAACAATGTGTAATGACTCGAAGTCAGTAGTTCTTGTGTTTCTCTTTTTTCTGTTCTTGTTTCTCTTTCCTTCAGTGAGTCTGCTTGTTATCATCAGGTGTCACCACTAATGGCCAATCATCACTTAATTAATCACTTAATTATCTCATTAACTTCACCACTGCTTCAGTGTTAACTTAATTAACTCATTAACTTCAACACTGCTTCAGTGTTAATTTTTAACACCCTGTAGTGTGGACACATATAAACACTGAGGAGTGTTAATTTAACACTGGGGATTTTGCTGTGTAGTAGTAGTATTTAGTTACTATTACTTTCACCACCGATTTATTTTTACTCCGATTTAAGAGTTCTTAGATACACACAGTTTGTTGCTAATGAGACAATCAAGCTCAAGAATGGCTTGCAAGAATGGTTTGCACTCAAAAAATATTTCAGACTAAAAATAATTCTCCAGCTTTATTTATTTTTATTTTCTATGCATTTTCCCCTACAAAATCATCTACAATCATTTTAGGATGCTAAATTTTTTTCAAATAGAGCAGTTGAATTCCTGTTCCTGTATTTTTTCATATCGCAATATATATCGCAGAATAGAAAAATATTGCAATGCCAGTTTTTTTCCAATATCGTGCAGCCCTAGAGAAAACACTTCTGATCAGGCAGAAATCTCACCACAAATCCAAACGCATTTTAACTTCAGCACCTCTGATAAACTGCAGCTCACGGTCTCAAACAGAGCTATAGGTAGCATTCCAGTTTTTAGATCACAGCGTACGCTGGTGTTGCATCAGCTGGGTGGAGTTGATAATTTGATGTGTCGCGTGACAGCATGTGAAAAAATGTGAATTGCATGAATCTCATGAGACAGCTTCTAACCAGACGAGAAATCTTGTCACTTTTACTCTAGTCACACCCCTTGTAATAAACGTTTGATTCGTTTGATTTCCGCCTATTCAAGTTTGGAAAGTTTAGAGTGTATAAGAGCATGGCACATTATGATCTAACATGAAATGTTAAAACTATAAGGTACTTATTTTCTCTTTCTTTTTTATGCAGGAAAACGAGGTTGAAGAACTGGAGCAGACAACCATGGCGATCTTTATCACTGTGAAAGAGGATCCTCTCCATCCACCCAAAGACATTAAATTGTCATCGAAGGAACAGAGGTCGAACGAGTTGCCCTCGGTTGCAACCGCTTTTGCCATGGTCTTTGGGCTCATATACACACTTAACCTAAAATATCCGAAAAGGCTGCAGGTCACCTTTGAATTTGTGCAAAAGGTCCTGATGGAAAAAAGATGACCCCAAAAGTCACTAGTCTGACCACCCAGCTGTACAAGCACAGATTAGGCAGAGCTGAATTGCACAGACTTGCTTGATTTTATTTTCCATTTGTGGTTAAATGTGATGTTTGTTTTTTTTACAGCCAAGACTTTGGATCTTTTTTATAAGAGGTTGCACTTACAAGGCTGATTTTTCACTTCAGCATTTACAAATGTGGCTGCCCAAGTTCAATGGCTACCAGCCTCAAAGGCCAAAGTAGGCCAAGTGTTATGGACAACTGGAGAGACTGATTGCAGTGTTTTCAGTGTATGCACAGATTTGTATGAAAGAGTTTAGATTTTCAGACCAATCCCAGCAAACATTGGTCCGAAGGCAACGTCGTGTCCCTGGCCAAAAATAGTCACGGTAGGACGGCATAAATCTGTAAAAATATGTAACACAGAACATTTCCTAAAAATGCATTCAGATACATTTGTACGTGTCTATAGTTCTCTGGGGTTGCATGTACAGTATAATTGTTATTTTGACTTTTAGCTACGTGTAGTTCAATATATAGTGTATCGGGTGAGAGGACGTCTTTTACACGTGCATTTATAGTCCATCATGACCCTCTATGAAATCCTTGTGAAATATGCAAAAGCTGTGCTTAATCCTTGCATGGTTAATACTGCAAGAATTAATTTAATTGCCCAAGTAGTTTTTAAGAGGTTGTGAAGACGTCCACTGACGTCTTTTACACGTCTAGTCAAGCAAGACAGGAATAAAAAATAAAAAACAGGAATTATCTTTCTGAAATACATGATTTGCATACATTTGTATATATTTACTTTATCTTGTTTAAATAAATTATAATCACAAAGTGGCCAGTGTAGTGTGGTTAAGTGATTGCAAAGCCACTGCATTTTAGTCATTATTTCAACCTGTTGTACCTGATGTATTCGTTGTTATTTTTTTATGGAATTTAAGCATATATAATTGTAAAACAGAAATATATCCGGTCTCCATTTATGTCAGAGTTGGATGTAATTGCCAAAACTGTGCTGCCAAGATGTAGTAACAAAAGATCTTGCACAGCAAAATCCCCAGTGTTAAATTAACACTGCTCAGAGTTTATATGAGTCCACACTCAGAGTGTTATAATTAACACTGAAGCAGTGTTAAAGTTAATGAGATAATTAAGTGATTAATTGATTAATTGAGTGATGATTGAGCATTATTGAAGACATATGATGTTAATAAGCAGAATCACTGAAGGAGAAAATATATTTTTTTAATGGTCACCATTATGGTGATGGGTGTTTAGTTTAGTTGGACTCTTGACCTTTACTTTATTAACTTTAGATTTTGTTTGGCTGCTGTAATTCGATTATAACAGCCAGATCAACAAAGAGAAAAGGTGTTATGATGGTGTTGGTTATGTTTTAATATAATCATTATTTCACAATCATTTAACCTGAATCACTGAACTCATATAGAGCCTAATTTTTGAATTATATATACTTTATCAATTATAGCAGCACTGTACTTGAAAAGCATAATATTTTTAACTTTTACAATGTAATCCAAATAATTTCCTAAAAGTTGTTCACATGCTTTTTTTTTTTTTTTTTTTTTAGACACAGACATCAAGAATCAGCCTGTGCATCTCAACAATGGTGACAATAATAAAGCATGTTGCAGTGCATTCTGGGTACCACCAATCAAAACTCATTCATGGCTCCCATCATGCATTGCTGCATGAATAAATAATGAGCTTATGTTCAGAGTTGATCTGTTTGTCACCATTGTTGAGATTCATACGCTAATTCCTGATGTCTGTGTGTGCCTGAAAAGAACACTTTTTAAGATTTTTTTTTTTTTTTCGTAATTGATTTGATCATTTGGTTTTCATTGAAAAGGCTAAAAATGGCATGCTCGACAAGGACAGTGCTGCTATAATCCATTAGGGAAACTTAACTCAGAAATTTTACTCTCAATGAGTTCAGTGATTCAGGCCAACTACTGATTATGTTAAAACACAACCAACACCATCAGATCACCTTTTTTCTTTGCTCATCTGGCTGTTATAACTGAATTACAGCAGCCAAACAAAATCTAAAGTTAATAAAGTAAGGGTCAAGAGTCCAACTAAACTAAACACCCATCACCATAATGGTGACCATTTAAAAAATTAATTTTCTCCTTCAGTGATTCTGCTTATTAACATCATATGACTTCAATAATGCTCAATCATCACTCAATTAATCAATTAATCACTTAATTATCTCATTAACTTTAACACTGCTTCAGTGTTAATTATAACACTCTGAGTGTGGACTCATATAAACTCTGAGCAGTGTTAATTTAACACTGGGGATTTTGCTGTGTGCGATATTACAAAATCCCGCGATAGGATAGATTATCTCGCGATATGGTAACGTGTTCTCCCCATAGACTCCGGAACATTGAACAACCACGAGGAGAGGAGGAATTGAGGAGGGAGTTGTAACGATATTATTAAAAATATACTGTTGGGTATACAATACATTTTGTATTATTAGATTAACGTGCTTGAGTTTTACTTGTTTGACATGAATGAACCGAAAGAAATTACGCCCACATTGTCAAATTTACTGAGTTTGGCTAAACTTTCAACTTATACAACGGTATACCATAGTATAAAATATGTTTAATGATATAGTGAACGTTTTTACTGTAACTTATTAATGTAGCCTTTTTTTTTTTGTGATTATTATTATTTATTTTTTTAAATAATAACATTACAAATGTTGGATGACAGCATGAATACTAATAAAAGAAAAAGACAAAACACACAAAACACACAAGGAAGGGTAACTTAAAAGGAACAAACAAATAAACCCCGGCAGCCAATTACAGCACAAAATAATGCATCATCAATTTAAAACAATTCTTTTAGAGGTTGGGCTGTACTACTCCAATAAGTGACCGTTTGTATTCTAGCCCCATTAATCCTTGCAGTGCTGCGTTCTAAACAAGCAATATAATGAAAAGACAGCAGCCAGAATCTTCTAAGATCCATGTCAGGAGTGAACCATTGCTGTATAATTGTTTTTTTAGCAGCAGTGAAACCAGACATTAACAATCTTCTCTGTACTAACGTAAAGTTGTATGAGGAATCATCATTCAACAACATAAGACAGGGGTCGAGGTCAAACTGCAACTTTGTGATATGTTTTAGTACTTGAACTACATGTTTCCAAAAATTGGATACAACTGAACAGTCCCAAAACGTATGCAAAAAAGTACCTTTAGAGTTATTGTTACACAGACTGCAATTAGGATTTAATGAGAGTTTCATCAAGTATCGCTTGTATGGGGTACAATACATTTTGTGTATAGTTTTGAAATGAATAAGAATGTGCGAGGGGTTTTTGGAGGTAAGACAGAGATTTAACCAAACTGAGTTCCAGTCAGGACTATAGCCCAACCATGAGAGTTCTCTCTCCCACACAGCTAATACCTTCAGGGTCTTATATGAACATTCAAGTAGTTGTTTATAAATCAAGGAGACTGTGCCCTGAATTTTCCCAGTATTTTTTAACCACTTTAACAATGGGTGATCATCTAGGCTAGAATTCCAAGGTACCCCGTATGCTTTCATTGCAGACCTCAACTTCAAGTACATAAAAAAGGAGGTACCTGGCAAAGAATAATCCGCTTGAATATCTTGAAATGTGCGCAATCCACTGCCATTGAATATATCACCAAATGTGAACACACCTTTTAAGGACCAGGAAGGGTAAATGAAAGGTTGATTACCAGATAATAGGCGGGCATTGTTCCAGAGAGGAGACTGACGTGAGATTTTTTTTTTAACGTAACCTGTAATCTTTTCTGCATCGAACCAAGCTTTTAAAGTAACTGAAATAATATTTCCGAACTTCTGATGTAAACTTCTTGAGCCTACACCAGTAAAAGGTAGATCTTGAAGTCTATGAGGAAGAACACGATCAGACTCAATGCTTCTCCAGGGTACTTTGGAGTGAGTGTCCACCCAAACACGCATGGCCCTAATTTGGAAAGCAAAGTAGTAAAGCATTAAATTAGGGAGTGCAAGACCGCCGTGCAGTTTTGCACGCTGTAATACTGAAAGGCTGACTCTAGGACGCTTACCACCCCAGATGAATTTAGAGATTAATGAATTCATTTCTTTGAAAAATTTTGGGGGAGGAAAACACGGGAGCATGAAAAATAAAAAGTTAACTCTGGGTAAAATATTCATTTTAACCAAGCTAATTCTAGCTTGCATTGACATTTTTACGTTGTCCCACCTCTGTATGTCCTGCTTAATTTTCTGACTGATTTCATAGAAATTTGTCTGAGCAATCCTAGACAAAGAATCAGAAATTTTAATACCAAGATAAGTGCATGAATTAGCAAAGACAAGGCCACTAGGTAGAGATGCTGCTTTAGTAATGCTATTAAGTGCCATTAAGGATGACTTATCCCAATTTATTTTATAACCAGACATAGTGCTAAAGGAGTTGAACAAACGCAAAACTTCTGGTAGAGAGGTATTTAAGTCTGAAAGATAAAGCATAATATCATCGGCATATAATGAGATGTGGTGGTGTGAGTTGTTAATAGTTATAGGTGTTATTGTTTGGTTTTGTCTAAGAGCTTGTGCGAGAGGTTCTAGTGAGAGTGCAAATAAGATTGGTAACAAGGGACAACCTTGCCGACAACCTCTTTGAAGTAAGAAAGGTTGTGATTGGCAGAAACCTGTTGATACGGAAGCAGAGGGACATTTATATAACAATCGTATAATATTTAGGAACTTGGAGCCAAATCCAAAACGCTCCAGAACAGCCCACAGATAATCCCATTCAAGCCTATCAAATGCTTTGAGAGCGTCCAAAGAAAAAATGGCAGAAGTAGCATTAGTGGTCTGAGCATAGTCAATAATGTGTAATAGTCGGCGCATGTTATCCGATGCTAAGCGGCCCTTCAAGAAGCCAGTCTGATCATAATGGATCAGATTGTCAATATATGGTTCCAATCTTAAAACCAATGCCTTGGCTAGGATCTTGACGTCGGCTGATATCAGAGATATTGGACGATAACTAGAACAACTTAGTGGATCTTTGTCTTTTTTAAGCAACAGGGTAATGATGGCAACATTTTGATCTCTATGAAGTGTACCATGATCAATGGCATAATTTATGGACTTCAAAATTAGTGGGCCCACAATATCCCAGATAGCTAGATAGAACTCCGGAGGAATTCCATCAGGGCCGGGAGATTTACCTTTCTGCAACAATTTAGCTGCATTGTGGAGTTCCTCCAATGTTAGAGGAGCATCCAGTGATTCTTGAGCAGATATTGGTAAAGTGGGAAGATTCAGGTGACTGAGAAAATCACTACATTCTCCTCTGTCAAGGCAAACCTCAGAAGAATACAACGCAGAGTAGAATGATCTAAACTCATCATTAACAGCCTTTGGGTCCGTAGTAATTTCACCAGAGTCAGTTTTAATAACATCAATGCTGGCTTTAGATTCGCACTCTTTAAGTTTCAGTGCCAGCAATCTGCTAGGCCTATCTGCATTAAAATAGTATTTTTGCTTTGTTCTATGAGTGATAAATTCAGCTTTGGATATAGATAGAGAAGTATATTCTGCTTTCAATAAAGATAGCTCCTGATTGAGTTTATCGGAAAAGGCAGAAGCCTGTTGACGATCTAGATCATTAATCTTTTTTTCTAGCTCCTCAAACCGTTTATTCCTAGAGGCCTTGACTTTGGCAGAATATGAAATGCAATTTCCCCTTAAAAAGCATTTTGTAACTTCCCACAACGTCTGTGGATTATGGCAGTGGGAATTAATTTCCAAAAAAATCATTAATTCTTGTCTAAGTTGATCTAAGAAGGAGATGTCGTACAATAATGTACACTCTAAAAAGAGATGTGTTAAAAAACAACACACAAGATGTGTTGATGGCATTTTGACACATGTTGTGTTACAATGTAACTCTGGATAGAATAGCACTGGGTGGAGGGCAGTTTTTATGAAAAAAAAAATATAGGTATATTTTATTTGGTATCCCATAAAATGCTCTAAAATAAATAAAGCAATATATTCAAATAAATAAATTAAATCTTAATTCATGAAAACTTAAAGATTAACGGTTGTTTTTTTTTCCAGCCAATCACATCATGCCTCTTTTTCAATGTCTTTTTCAAATGCTGCTTTCACTTGTTATTAATAACCAGATTAACTTTATTTCTGTCAGACGCTACAGAAGCTCTTATTGAGAATTACCAGGTTTTGGTGTTGATGATTCATTGAATGTTTCATTTAAAGTCACCAGAATCGTGATTAGTGTCAGCTTTATTTGGGCTCTTGACCCTTGACTCTTTAACATTAGTTTCTCTGATTGTTGTAAATGTGTATTTAATTTGCACATTTGAAACAGCAGAAATAATCATGAGAAAAATATGCTCCGATGATAATATTATCATCATGAACATGTAAAATTGTTCAGCTGAAGCTCAGAAAGAGTTTAATATTTGAAAGATGAGTGTAATACATAATAGATTAGCATAATGCAATTGGCTCAAAATTAATTAATAAATACACAGTTCGTACAGAATCTTACAGTCAAAGGTATCAAACAGACATCAAGAATCAGCGTATGAATCTCAACAATGGTGACAAACAAAATGCTTCATGCAGCAATGCATGCTGGGTGCCACCATAGTGCAAATCTCATCCATGACTCCCAGCATGCATTGCGGCATGAAGCTTTTCGTTTGTCACCATTGTTGAGATTCATACGCTGATTCTTGATGTCTGTGTTTGACTACTTTCTGCTACAGATTAAAATTTTCAGAAAACATTTATTTTATTATTCTGCTCTGCTGGATAGCATGATGTAGTGTCACAAGATTGTTATAACTAACAGCACATAAATAAACTAAATGCACACCATCCATTTACTCATAAACCTGATCAGATCAGCACTTGTTGATTATGACATCATCAAGAAACATCTGATCATATTTTCTCTCACCATAACAAATGTATTTTATTCAAATACAGTTAAAGCAGCCAGAGAAACACTAAAAGAAGAATAAAGGGTCAAGAGCTCAAATAAAGGAGCCATTAATCACGATTCTGGTGACTTCAAATAAAACGTTCAATGAAACATCAACATCTAAACCTCAGTTAATTCTCAATAAGAGCTTGTCTATGTAGATTCATGATGTCTAAAACATCCAAATGTTCAAACAAACTCTTTATTAAACGTCACTGGACTCCAGAAACACAAGTTAACAATACGTTTCAGTTTTTATCCAAACACTCAGTTGTAAAAACACAGGAAGTAACTCTGGCAAATACACACCGACTACAGTCACATGTGACACATATCTGACACAAGTTGTGTAACTATAACACATTAGTGTGTAAAAGGTTTCAACACACTTCTGTGTAAGAGGAATAACACATTAGTTGTGTTAAAGGTAATAAAAAATGTTTAGTCCTTATAAACACAGAGATGTGTTAAGAATCGACACAGGTTGTGTGTTAAATTTGACACAACATGTGTTGTCCCTGAGCACACTCACTACATGTGTTAAAACTGACACAATATGTGTTAAAATCTACACAACATGTGTTAAAATCTACACAACATGTGTTGTCCCTGAGCACACACACTACATGTGTTAAAACTGACACAACATGTGTCATTTTTAACATATCTTTCTACAGGTTGTGTTGTTTTCAACTCATCATTTTGAGCACCGACACTCACCATCACTGTGAATGGTATGCAGTGTTTGCTATGTTCTCAAACAAACAGGCCTGTGGAAATACAAGTTATTTATATACATATATTTTGTCAGTTGCTTCATTTTAATAAAATTCAAAGTGCAAACTCGGTTAACCTTTATTTCTTCATGAACTTTTGTCAAAAGCAGCATTATCAATTAGGGGTTGAAGCGTGAATAACTGAATAATGTCCAGTACAGTGAGTCTGTCCAGTCATTGAGCTTGAAACATTGTACTTTGTGTGCACATGCATTCTGTACTCGACTATTGATTAAACGGTTAATATTTTTGCATCTGGCCCTTTCGCTTTATTTTTTAAAATGACACAATTTGTGTGTTAAAATGACTTACACATTTATTGTGTTAAATTTGACACAACATGTGTTGTCCCTGAGCACACTCACTACATGTGTTAAAACTGACACAACATGTGTCATTTTTAACACATCTCTTTTTAGAGTGAAGGGCAACCAGGAGTTGTATGCCAGTCTTTCAGACAAGGACATGATAGCCTTCCTCAAACCTCACCAGATCAGGTCCTATGTCAGACGGATCACCCGTGGGGTTGAGGTTAAGTGTAATATTAATCCATGTATAATCTTTATGTATAAGAAACATACTTCACTCAAAACATACTTCACTAAAATTAACTAAGTTGTCACACTACTATATTTCATTTTGGAAATACTTCCAATTATTGAAATAATTTCACATTTTAAGCGATATAACTATATAAAATAAATGTGAATGATTGTTACAGGAGACAGCTTCAGCAATTGAGTCCATCATTACGGTGTTCAAGGGACCTGCAGGCCTTGACATTGATGGAATCCACCTGTTCAAATCAGCACAGGCAGTGGATTCTCAATGGGCAACTGCAAGCAAGCATCTTAGTTGTATGCAGGTGGGTAAACATTTTTGAACTAATCATTGTAAAATCATACAAACTCAAACTCACAGACACCATAATAAATAAGCAACGTATGTTTTATAGGACCCCCCTGGCATACAGCTGTATGTTTCAGTGAAAGTGGTGGTGCTGAATGGTGTCCGCCTGAACAAGTACAGGTGTCGGCGAGGCAGTAACTCCTTGGAGGGCTTGCACTCACACCTGTACAATGCCATTCCCTCACAGAGATGTGGAGTTATGCCATTCCAAGTAAGTATAAACAGCTTTAATATTTTAAAAAAAATATTGATTACACATCATTGTTCATAAGCATATTTTACCTGTATCCTCCCTGCTTTTGTGCTACACTGTTAGACCTTACCGGGTTTTTTTACAGTAAAATACTGGCAACACTGTTGCCAGTAATTTACTGTTAATTGTACAGTTCTGTACTGTAATCTAGTTTGTTTCTGTAAAAATGCACTAAATTCTAATTCAAGTTAACTGATTACACTTGCAGAAACCGACTGCCTTAAATTGACCAACTGTCATTTAAATGTATTAACTAAAATTTATAATGCATTAATAATGTGAGCAAAGTATTACTGTGAACTTATTTCATTTGAGACCACTAAAAAACTTTTGTAAATAAAGATATTTCCACTGGACCAGCAACTACACAGTCACCGCCTGTTAAATAAAGCAACATGCAGCATATCATCAATATTTGTAGATCTTCTCCTGGACTGAAGCACAGGCTCTACTCTTCTGTACAGCGGTGACCCAAAAAACGAAATTTTACAGTAAACTACTGGCAACAGTGTTGCCAGTATAAACCTGTTTTATAACTTACAGTTTATTACTGTTAAAATACATTTTGTGGGTGTGTCTTTTTATCTTACACTGTTAACCCTTTCAACCCCACAGGGAAATTCACACTACAAAGAGTAAAAGTAACATTGAGACAGTGTTGCAGTGAGATAATTAAGAGAATATGTAAGTGATTGTTGAGCATTAGTGATGAACACCTGCTGTTAGAACAGAAAATAGAGAAACACAATAACTACGACTGACTTCCAGCCATTACACATTATTACACTTATTATTAACCAGTATGACTTTATTTCTGTCATACAGAAATTGTTATTGAAAATGTTTGTTTGAAGTTACCATTATAGAGATCAGTGCTTGCTTTAGTTGGGTTGCTGATGCTAAAGCATTCGGTTTTCTTTTGCTGCTTGAGCTGTGTTTTTGTGCAAGTCACACTTGTGCACACACACAGTTTATGAATGATTGTGGTTGTAATGCTTATGATGATAAAATCATCATATTGCCTGTTCATTCACTAAGGAATTAATTCTTATTCATTCAGAGTTTTATCCTCGATCAAAAGTGTTACATTAGCACTACTGTGAAACTACAGCAATAAATTACTATGACTCTTTTTTTTTAACACATCATGCATAAACCAAAAAAAAAAACAGAGCTACACTGTCTTTTAGAAACACAGAGATATCACAATTTAGCACATTAATCTCAACAATGGTGGCAATATTTCTTTTTTTTAATTATTATTCATGCAGCAGTGCATGCTGGGAGTTTTATATTTTCCTGGAACCCAGCATGCATTGCGACATGAAACTTTTCACCATTGTTGTTATTCATATGCTGATTGTTGATGTCTGTGTGTGTTTGAACCAAGTAGGAGTAAAATAAAATTGAGTGCACTATATTATTGTTATTTTTCAGAAGACCTGATTACAGAAATACTGATTTCATTTTGTAGATACACAGATTTATGCTAAATATGACTATAATTTCAATTAATATATACAGGAAAAATCTGAAAATCAGATAGTCCAAGATGATTGTGACATCATCACAAAAGAATAAAAACACATTATCATCTTCCTCTTGACTTTTTCTTGCCATAACAAATGTGTTTTATAAACTCACTATTACAGCAGCCAGAGAGAGATGAATGGTAAGAAGTCAAGGGACAAGAGACCAACTAAAGCAAATACTGATCTCCATCATGGTGACAAACATTTTTATTATTAACTAAATCTCTGTTAATTCTCAACAAGAACTTTTGTACATGTATGAAAGAAATAATCGTAAACTGGTTTGTAAACTGGTTTCACACTCAGTGTAGCTGGAAGTCAATTGTAGTTTCTGTGTTTCTCTTTTTTCTGTTCTTGTTTCTCTGTCCTTCAGTGATTCTGCTTATCAGGTGTTCATCAGTTTCTCAATTCACTCTCTTCTTTTCATTCACTCTGTCAAGTGGACTTTATTAGTGAACTAATGTAGGGAATAGTGAATGAGGGTATAGGGTGTGACTGGGAAAACAGCCTCTGAGTGTCGATTTTGAGCACTGTTCATTTACAGTATATTCCTGTAGGCTATTTTTGTTTTCTAGGGTATATTACTGTTTTAATGGAAAATGGTATGATACTGTCTGAATTACGGCTTTTTTTACAGCAAGGGTTAACAGTGTAGTTTAATCGCAGAGCTTAATCTTGTAGACCCATGGCGTATTAAAAATGGTAATTCTAAAGCTTACACATTCTATTCTACCCGTCACAAGTCATTTTCTAGGATCGATTATATTCTGGTTGATCCTTCTTTAGTCCAATACATCAGTACTATTGATATTTTGCCTATTTTGATTTCGGATCATTCACCAGTTACCTGTAATATCACTATAGGTGCTAAAGTCTCTAAAGTCAATAGATGGCGCTTTAATACTACATTATTGTACGACATCTCCTTCTTAGATCAACTTAGACAAGAATTAATGATTTTTTTGGAAATTAATTCCCACTGCCATAATCCACAGACGTTGTGGGAAGTTACAAAATGCTTTTTAAGGGGAAATTGCATTTCATATTCTGCCAAAGTCAAGGCCTCTAGGAATAAACGGTTTGAGGAGCTAGAAAAAAAGATTAATGATCTAGATCATCAACAGGCTTCTGCCTTTTCCGATAAACTCAATCAGGAGCTATCTTTATTGAAAGCAGAATATACTTCTCTATCTATATCCAAAGCTGAGTTTATCACTCATAGAACAAAGCAAAAATACTATTTTAATGCAGATAGGCCTAGCAGATTGCTGGCACTGAAACTTAAAGAGTGCGAATCTAAAGCCAGCATTGATGTTATTAAAACTGACTCTGGTGAAATTACTACGGACCCAAAGGCTGTTAATGATGAGTTTAGATCATTCTACTCTGCGTTGTATTCTTCTGAGGTTTGCCTTGACAGAGGAGAATGTAGTGATTTTCTCAGTCACCTGAATCTTCCCACTTTACCAATATCTGCTCAAGAATCACTGGATGCTCCTCTAACATTGGAGGAACTCCACAATGCAGCTAAATTGTTGCAGAACGGTAAATCTCCCGGCCCTGATGGAATTCCTCCGGAGTTCTATCTACACTGTTAACCCTTGCTGTAAAAAAAGCCGTAATTCAGACAGTATCATACCATTTTCCATTAAAACAGTAATATACCCTAGAAAACAAAAATAGCCTACAGGAATATACTGTAAATGAACAGTGCTCAAAATCGACACTCAGAGGCTGTTTTCCCAGTCACACCCTATACCCTCATTCACTATTCCCTACATTAGTTCACTAATATAGTCCACTTGACAGAGTGAATGAAAAGAAGTGAGTGAATTGAGAAACTGATGAACACCTGATAAGCAGAATCACTGAAGAACAGAGAAACAAGAACAGAAAAAAGAGAAACACAGAAACTACAATTGACTTCCAGCTACACTGAGTGTGAAACCAGTTTACAAACCAGTTTAACATTATTTCTTTCATACATGTACAAAAGTTCTTGTTGAGAATTAACAGAGATTTAGTTAATAATAAAAAATTTTGTCACCATGATGGAGATCAGTATTTGCTTTAGTTGGTCTCTTGTCCCTGGACTTCTTACCATTCATCTCTCTCTGACTGCTTTAACAGTGAGTTTATAAAACACATTTGATATGGCAAGAAAAAGTCAAGAGGAAGATGATAATGTGTTTTTATTCTTTTGTGATGATGTCACAATCATCTTGGACTATCTGATTTTCAGATTTTTCCTGTATATATTAATTGAAATTATAGTCATATTTAGCATAAATCTGTGTATCTACAAAATGAAATCAGTATTTCTGTAATCATGTCTTCTGAAAAATAACAATCATATAGTGCATTCAATTTTATTTTACTCCTACTTGGTTCAGACACACACAGACATCAACAATCAGCATATGAATCTCAACAATGGTGAAAAGTTTCATGTCGCAATGCATGCTGGGTTCCAGGAAAATATAAAACTCCCAGCATGCACTGCTGCATGAATAATAATAATAAAAAAGAAATATTGCCACCATTGTTGAGATTAATGTGCTAAATTGTGATATCTCTGTGTTTCTAAAAGACAGTGTAGCTCTGTTTTTTTTTTGGTTTATGCATGATGTGTTAAAAAAAATGAGTCATAGTAATTTATTGCTGTAGTTTCACAGAAGTACTAATGTAACACTTTTGATCGAGGATAAAACTCTGAATGAATAAGAATTAATTCCTTAGTGAATGAACAGGCAATATGATGATTTTATCATCATAAGCATTACAACCACAATCATTCATAAACTGTGTGTGCATAAGTGTGACTTGCAAAAACACAGCTCAAGCAGCAAAAGAAAACCGAATGCTTTAGCATCAGCAACCCAACTAAAGCAAGCACTGATCTCTATAATGGTAACTTCAAACAAACATTTTCAATAACAATTTCTGTATGACAGAAATAAAGTCATACTGGTTAATAATAAGTGTAATAATGTGTAATGGCTGGAAGTCAGTCGTAGTTATTGTGTTTCTCTATTTTCTGTTCTAACAGCAGGTGTTCATCACTAATGCTCAACAATCACTTACATATTCTCTTAATTATCTCACTGCAACACTGTCTCAATGTTACTTTTACTCTTTGTAGTGTGGATTTCCCTGTGGGGTTGAAAGGGTTAACAGTGTAAGATAAAAAGACACACCCACAAAATGTATTTTAACAGTAATAAACTGTAAGTTATGAAACAGGTTTATACTGGCAACACTGTTGCCAGTAGTTTACTGTAAAATCTTGTTTTTTGGGTCACCATTGTGCAGAAGAGTAGAGCCTGTGCTTCAGTCCAGGAGAAGATCTACAAATATTGATGATATGCTGCATGTTGCTTTATTTAACAGGCGGTGACTGTGTAGTTGTTGGTCCAGTGGAAATCTCTTTATTTACAAAAGTTTTTTAGTGGTCTCAAATGAAATAAGTTCACAATAATACTTTGCTCACATTATTAATGCATTATACATTTTAGTTAATACATTTAAATGACAGTTGGTCAATTTAAGGCAGTCGGTTTCTGCAAGTGTAATTAGTTAACTTGAATTAGAATTTAGTGCATTTTTACAGAAACAAACTAGATTACAGTACAGAACTGTACAATTAACAGTAAATTACTGGCAACAGTGTTGCCAGTATTTTACTGTAAAAAAACCCGGTAAGGTCTAACAGTGTATTAAGAGCTACTGACGAGGGCGTTGCGACAGAGTCAGTGGAGGAGCGGTCTAACTCAGGGTGGACACAAGCATTGAAATCCGCGCCTAAAATAATCTGATAATCATTGAAATTAATCAAAGTTCCAGAAATATTATCCATAAATTGGCGGTCACATACGTTCGGTGCATATATAGATGTTAAAAGGACTTTAGTATGATTAATTCTAGTGGCTGCATATACGAACCGCCCACAATCATCTTTCCCCATTGAATCCACAGATAAACTTAGTGATCTCTTATGCAGGATTAAGACACCTTTAGATTTGTTAAGCGCACATGAACATGCCAACATCTTATAATATTTATTTTGAAAACGATGAACATCTCCGTCTTTTAAATGGGTTTCTTGGAGTAGCGCAATGGATACATCTTTCCGTCGCAAAAATTCCAAACAACGAGTGCGCTTTATTGGTGAGTTTAAACCCCTCACATTCCAACTTAGAATATTAAAAGCAGACATATCGTGTGAAGGTAAAATGACAAGTGAAGTGTAGAAAAGCCCAGGCCTCGCAAACCATTTGGAAAAAAATGTACGTTAAAATTAGTTGCTGCCGCGAACAAAACACAGATGAACATACACGAAACTATGTACATACAATTTGCAAGCCGCGAGGATATAACGAATCCCCTGGCTAGCATAGGGCTACTGTTTACAAGAGCCGTGACTGCTCAATTGCGGTGTAATCCCAACCACTACTAAATAAATATTTTATAGCTGGAATAGGAAAGGATTCAAGATTGTAATACAATTTTTAAATAAATCACAAAATAAATTCCTATATAAAATCTCAACCTAGAAAAATAAAATTAAGCGGGACCTACCTCAATAACCAATAATGCCCATAACCTATTCAGTGGTGAAAAATAAAACTAAAAATAAAATGTATTTATAAATATAAACCAATTAGCAAATAAGAGAAGTAAGGCAAATGGCATACAAGGCATATTATACTCGCTATGTAATTTTATCTCTACTGAGTAACGGATTGCTCCATTTCCATGTCAGCACAGCGGTCCAGTTGGGGAGGCAGTCCCGCGGGTGCTATAGCGATGTCGTTCCCAGGCCGTAAGGACAGAAGATATTGCTCGGCCTCCAACGGCGAACGGAAGAGGTTTTGTCTCCCAGCATGAATGACCTTAAGTGTAGCCGGGAAGAGGAGAAACGATTGAATTCCGAATGTATCCATCTTCTTGCGCACCTCAGTGAAAGCCTTCCTTTTCTTTGTAGTGTCTGCGCTATAATCCGGAAAGAAATGAAGGGGTTCGCTGCCAAACTTGACTGGGTATGCGGCCCTCGCCCCGTTGAGAATGGCTTGTCTATCGGTGTAGTCCAACAGTTTGAATATAACCGTGCGTGGGCGTTTGGACTGCTTGTCTGAGTAGATGCGATGTGCGCGTTCGATTTTAATTTCCCTGCTCGCGATGGAAGGTATCCATTTGGGCAGGTTCGCCTTTAAAAAGGCGATGCAGTCATCTCCCTCTGCACCTTCTCTGAGGCCGACTAACCGTACATTGGATCTTCTACTGCGGTCTTCTATGTCAGCGATCTTTATTGTGATGTCATCAAATTTAGATTTCAGATCGCTGATCTGATCCCTGTCTTTACGGACAGCCGCCTGCATAGTGTCGTATCTGGATTGGAGCAGAGATACCGATTTTCCAACTTGCTCGATCTTCCCGGTTACGGTGGTAACTGCTTTATTGGTATTTTCAATTTCACGTTTCAGATCTAGAATCTGAGGCGTCAGCACATCATCTATAGCAGATTTGATAGCGACAGTGACAATTCTGTCTAAATCAGCCTTTTGTTCGCTCAGGGCTTGTTTCACTCCGGCCAAAATGGCGCCATCCAGATCAGCTCGGGAGATAGTGTTGGCAGACTCCCTAAATTTCTTCTTAATGGGAGAGGTAGCTTCCTCCCGAGTATGAACAAGTGTGGCCTGAGTCGACATTTTCGATGATTTCACGTAATTTAGCATTTGGCTTTCCTTCAAAGACCTGAAAAAATGCGAGTGGTGTGGAGAGCGTCTTTTCAAAGCTGCACCGCCATTAACGCGTCACGTGACCCCCTTAATGTAGCCTTTTGAGAGTTTCTTTCAGAAAGTAAATTATCTGAAATAGAATGAAATGTTTAGCTGGATTTGAACAGGTATGTTTTCAGTAACTGCTTTAAAAATATTTTGTAATTTTAGAATTGTTAAATATGTCCTCTGAATACCAAAAGAAGTGGAGACGACGAAGGGCAAGGGTTGATGCTTTAGTGGAACATGGTAGCAGCTCTGAATCTGAGGGGTCAGAGGAGCCAGCCTTGGCGGGGGAGGGCAGTCCACTCGCGGAGGGATCAACATATGACGATTTACATCCTATGGAGTCCTGTAGTTCTTCCATCAGCACAGTAGCAGTGTCCATTCGGGGTGATACCGATGAAGAACACAATTATGACACAGATTATACTGAAACAGAGTCTGAGCAGTTGGATGAGACTTCACATTCAACTGATGAAACACCTTCTCTCCATGTAGACTTGGCTAATAATAATAATAATAATAATAATAATTAGTTACATTTATATAGCGCTTTCTGAGACCTCAAAGCGCTTTACATAGAATGGGGAATCTCCTCAATCACCACCAATGTGCAGCATCCACTTGGATGATGCGACGGCAGCCATATTGCGCCAGAACGCCCACCACACACCAGCTTACTGGTGGAGAGGAGACAGTGATGAAGCCAATCAGTATATGGGGATGATTAGGAGGCCATGATGGACAGAGGCCAAGGGGCAAATTTGGCCAGGATGCCGGGGTTACACCCCTACTCTATTTCGAAGGACATCCTGGGATTTTTAATGACCACAGAGAGTCAGGACCTCGGTTTAACGTCTCATCCGAAGGACGGTGCTCTTTTGGCAGTATAGTGTCCCCGTCACTATACTGGGGCATTAGGACCCACACAGATCACAGGGTGAGCACCCCCTGCTGGCCTCACTAACACCTCTTCCAGCAGCAACCTGGTTTTCTCAGGAGGTCTCCCATCCAGGTACTGACCAGGCTCAGCCCTGCTTAGCTTCAGTGGGCAACCAATCTTGGGCTACAGGGTGATATGGCTGCTGGTTAGTTGGCTAGTATGGCTAGTTGGGCTACTGCTACAAACCAAACCCACAAGGTACTAAATGAGCTTCTTTGTGTGCTCAGACGCCATGGCCATAGACTTCCCAAAGATGCTAGATACCCCTTCTTGATACTTCACAAGGAGTGCCAGTTCAAAATAAATGCAATGGACAGTATATTTATTATGGTATTGAGCGTTACCTTCTTGAACACATTTCAAAAGAGTATTTTGTGTGTGAAACAGTTCCCCCTTGACTACATGCACAAAGTATGTCTTGGAGCCACGAAAAGGCTGCTGACATACTTGTGGCGTGGGCCAGTTATCTGTTGACTGAGTAAGGCTCAGAGAGAGCAAGTACAAATGAACATTAGTCAGTTGAAACGAGCTTTGCCTGAAGAGTTTGCAAGGCAGCCAAGAAGCATGGAAGACTTGGATAGGTGGAAAGCTACTGAGCTACGTCAGTTCATGCTCTACACAGGACCATTAATCTTGAAGGATGTGCTTCCTAATGACCAGTATCACCACTTTCTTTGTCTGAGTGTTGGTATGAGCATTCTTTTGGATGAAGCAGATGAGAAGAGAGAGTCTTATCTAGGATAAGCGCACAACATTCTGGAGCACTTTGTGGATTTTTATGGACCCACCTTTCCAACATACAACATTCATTCCATCAAACACTTATCAGATGATGCTGCAAACTTCCACTGCTCTTTGAACAATATTTCATGTTTTCCGTTTGAGAACCACTTACAGGTTATCAAAAAAATTTTGAGAAGATGCCTGACAACTGTGTGTTCCTGATGGATAATGCAGTGGGATTTATCCAGGAGAAACGAAGTGATGGAACACTAAGGATGGATGTGTTTAGGGAAACTGACTGTGACAGTGTCTTTGAAAGCCATGCAACTCAAAGCTCTTCAACATTATGTTTGTCAGCAGTGACTTGACAATGGCAAAGCGAATCCTGACAAACAGAGAAAGCGTCTACAAAAAGGATGTGTGTCTTCCTTACAAACAGGGTTACGCTATATTCCCTCTGCTGCACAAACAAGAAGGACTAGACTTTGGTAATAAATCTTTTTTTTTTAAATAATATTTTCACTGTTACTTCAGTAAGGTTTGGAAAAGCACCTAACACACTAATTAGCGATAACATTAAATCCACCTGATGGTTTTAATCTTGTGGTTAACGGTGGTCAGCATGATCTGACTTGGGTGTAATTCAACAATCAACATTCTTTTGTATATACAATTACTAGCATGTGTGATGCAAAATTATGCTAAAAATTATATTAAAATTATGATGCTTTTCCACTGTTGGAATAAATGGACAGAATAGTGTCCTGAAAGTTAAACTCTGTCCTGTTGCTTTATCTTTTAGGTAAAGGACAATCGGGGCGAAGCAAAAAGAACTAGAAAGAGGAAAGTCTTCCATGACTTTGTTAATGGTACATTATTATTTGGTGCTTCAAAACGGCTTTAGATTATCATTTGTTAATGCAGTCTTGCACTGTCTTTCATATGTGAAACTGAAACTGTCACAAATTTATTTCTGTTTTATTCAATTTAGACATAGACCTTGAAAACGACGATGACGTGACTGACATTGAGTTAACCCAGCTTGGTCAAAGTCTCCTGGCAGTCAAAAAACTTGCCAACTTTTATTATGTTATTGTGCGTCTTTAGCCTAATCATAAATATTCCCTTTGTAAAATTTTAATTATAGCCCTTCAAAATGAGGGCTTTCAGAGAAAGATTTTTTTTTGCCATGGAATTACAATGATTTGATTGCCTAATCATTGCACATGTAAAATGTTAAATACTGTTCTGTATTAAAAGCTCAGCATAAGTGTTGGATTAACTTACTTGGCTTTTGTTTTGTACAAAGGAAAAGTAGAACCTAATCGAAATAAAAATAAACAAGCTGATAAAAGGACTGTGTCCTACCCATATAACCATCCAAAACCCAAGCCAGGTTAAAGGTGCAATATGCAAGAATTTTTGGCCGCTAGAGGGCGCTACATTCCAAACAACAACAGCGGCGTAGCTTGATGACGATGTGAAGGAGCGTGGAATGATGGGAACTGTCGTTTTCAACTCCACCGTGGATGTAAATCAGTCAGACGGGAATCGAAAAATCATGTTCATGGATGAGGCCAAGTTCTATTTTTATAATGACATGCTTTTTGTGGCGAGGGGGGCGTGGTTCAGCGCGGTCTGTAATGAGAGAGAGAAGAGACGAGGTCGCAAGTAGGTCAAGTGCAAATGACGAACACCTGTGTGTTATTGCTGTGATCCGCGTGGAGAGACCGCTTATAAGCCGGGCGCTGGAACGAGAGAGAGACTGAAGAGAAAATTGGACGCAGAGAAAGAAAACCGGTGGATCCGAGCTCTCGTTTTTGAACTGTTTTGTGCCGTCGCGGTTGCCTCGGTGAATGCGCGTTGTGCACGACTTTTGTTTGTTTTTTAATAAAGTACGAGTCCCAGTCACGCCGACCCCTGTCTTCTTCCTTCCTGACTCTTGAACCTCATCATACTTTTATTTCATTAAAATGAATTAACCGCAAGAAAAGTAAGGTTTAATACTAACTTGGTTATCATAGATGTTACTGTATGTCGAATTCATTGTTGTGATAACGCGCCGCAGTTTTACGTGTTCTAAACAATTGTTGTAAAAGTACATTCGAACATACCCACATCATTTGCCAAAATACTGATTAATCTTTATGTATAACACATGCTATATTTATTTACATGGCCATAAACACCAGACGTGATAAACAATGTCAATGAACTAAACACAAATCTAAAGCAATAATACTTCCCTTACATAAACATAACTATTACCGAATGCTACTGTTACGCTGAGGCAGGAATACAGCACAGAGAATCCAAATGCAAGTACTAAATTTAATGAAAACAAACAGGGTGAACAGCAGAACTCAGAACAAGGAACTCAGGAACGGTTACAAAGAACAGCAAACAACTTCAACGACCGACACCCAACAACTGAAGCACAGAGGTATATATACACAGACAAACAAGCTAAACAAGATAACAAGGGGGTGTGGTTAATCAGAAACACCTGGGATGACTAATAGACAAACAGGGAACCACTAAACATGACAGGACACAAAACTACATCGTGACATAGCCCCCCCCCCCCCTATGGGCGGCTCCTGACGCCCCTCAAAACAAAAAACAATAGTTCAGGAGGGTGGTAGAGCGGAGGCGGACCTGGGGGCGGGATGGAGGGCCAGGCCCGTGGGGCGGCAGAGAACCTGGAGACTGCAGAAGGATGGGAGTCCAGGGCGGATCAGGCAGTGCAGGCGACCAGGGCGGATCAGGCAGTGCAGGCGACCAGGGCGGATCAGGCAGTGCAGGCGACCAGGGTGGATCAGGCAGTGCAGGCGACCAGGGCGGATCAGGCAGTGCAGGCGACCAGGGCGGATCAGGCAGTGCAGGCGACCAGGGCGGATCAGGCAGTCCATCGGGCGGCCAGGGCGGAGCAGACAGTCCATCGGGCGGCCAGGGCGGAGCAGACAGTCCATCGGGCGGCCAGGGCGGAGACGACCCCTCGGGCGGCCAGGGCGGAGACGACCCCTCGGGCGGCCAGGGCGGAGACGACCCCTCGGGCGGCCAGGGCGGAGACGACCCCTCGGGCGGCCAGGGCGGTGAAGAACCTTCGGGCGGCCACGGCGGAGAAGACCATTCGGGCGGCCATGGCGGAGAGAACCCTTCGGGCGGCCACGGAGGAGCCCCTGGTTCAGGAACAGATACCACCGGCTCAGGAACAGACACCACCGGCTCAGGCTCAGAAACAGACACCACCGGCTCAGGAACAGACACCACCGGCTCAGGCTCAGGAACAGACACAGACACAGACACAGACCCTGACTCATGAACAGACACCAGAACAGGAACAGACACCAGAACAGACACAGACCCTGGCTCATGAACAGACACCAGAACAGGAACAGACACCAGAACAGACACAGACCCTGGCTCATGAACAGACACCAGAACAGGAACAGACACCAGAACAGACACCGGCTCAAGTGTGTGCGCAGCCCACACACACCACATGGCTGTGGCCATAATGGCCAGTGTCGCGGTCACTGAGGGCTCGGGCGGCGCATACATGGCGTGAACAGTCTCTGGATCAGCAGAAGCGACGTGAAGCTCAGTCTCTGGATCGGCAGAATTGACGTGAAGCTCAGTCTCTGGATGGGCAGAAGTGACGTGAACAGTCTCTGGCTGGGTAGATGTGACGGATCGCTGGGGTGGTGCAGGCAGTGCGAGCAGCTCGGGCGGGGCCAGTAGAGCATGACACCTGGGCGGCGCGGGCAGAGCAAGACGCCTGGGCGGCGCGGGCAGAGCAAGACGCCTGGGCGGCGCGGGCAGAGCAAGCCGCCGGGGCGGCGCGTCAGGGACGGCAGTCACCTCCGGGATGGTCTCCGTGTTAGGAGCCACCGGACTCGGGATCACCGGAACTGGGACCACCGGAACTGGGACCACCGGAACTGTCATGGAGGACATCTTCCTTCTCCTCCGTTTCGGGGCCACCGGAACAGGCTCTGAGCTGGACAGAACCAGCGATGAAGAGGGCTCTGTGCTGGGCAGGACCAGCGATGAAGAGGGCTCTGTGCTGGGCAGCGTTGAGGGCTCTGTGCTGGGCAGCGTTGAGGGCTCTGTGCTGGGCAGCGTTGAGGGCTCGGTGCTGGGCGGATCCAGCGATGAGGGCTCGGTGCTGGGCGGATCCAGCGATGAGGGCTCGGTGCTGGACGGGACCAGCGGTGAGGGCGCTGTGCTGGACGGGACCAGCGGTGAGGGCGCTGTGCTGGACGGGACCAGCGGTGAAGGCGCTGTGCTGGACGGGACCAGCGGTGAAGGCGCTGTGCTGGACGGGACCAGCGGTGAAGGCGCTGTGCTGGACGGGACCAGCGGTGAAGGCGCTGTGCTGGACGGGACCAGCGGTGAAGGCGCTGTGCTGGACGGGACCAGCGGTGAAGGCTCTGTGCTGGACGGGACCAGCGGTGAAGGCGCTGTGCTGGACAGGACCAGCGGTGAAGGCGCTGTGCTGGACGGGACCAGCGGTGAAGGCGCTGTGCTGGACGGGACCAGCGGTGAAGGCGCTGTGCTGGACGGGACCAGTGGTGAAGGCTCTGTGCTGGACGGGACGTGAAGATCAGGTGTTGACCTTGCGTGCCTGGGGAGGAAGCTCTCTAGACATCTGGAGAGTGCCTCTCTCCAATCCAGACCGGAGAGATCGGGGAGCTCCCTCGGGTCAACCTCCTTAGCCCCCAGCCGGTAACACATCTTAATAGCCTCGTCTCCCAGAGAGCAAGAGACAGCGAGAGGAACAAAACCCCATGTGTACTGGAACAGATCGAAGCTCTCCAGGGCCAAGGCTGCGATCTGTCCAGCGAACTCCCGGATCAATCTGTTATGATCAGGCGAGATCCGTACTGCTGGATTCATAATTTTGGTCGGTCGTTCTGTTACGCTGAGGCAGGAATACAGCACAGAGAATCCAAATGCAAGTACTAAATTTAATGAAAACAAACAGGGTGAACAGCAGAACTCAGAACAAGGAACTCAGGAACGGTTACAAAGAACAGCAAACAACTTCAACGACCGACACCCAACAACTGAAGCACAGAGGTATATATACACAGACAAACAAGCTAAACAAGATAACAAGGGGGTGTGGTTAATCAGAAACACCTGGGATGACTAATAGACAAACAGGGAACCACTAAACATGACAGGACACAAAACTACATCGTGACAGCTACATTTGGAAAATATAAAATTAAGCATACTTTGTCGACAGAACCAGCTGCAATCGGTAAAGAATAATTGTGTTCCATAACGACTGCAAGAAACAAGCTAACGTGTGTTGCTTGATAGACGCTACAACTACAACTTCCGCATTTGTCCAGGACTCCACGCAGTACGAGCGGAAACCGAGGGTAACGCGGATATGACGCAATTGACTGGCGACTCCCAGCTCCCCCCTGCTCTAACGCCCCGTTTCCATGGTTAAAATCGCAATTTTCTCACGATTTAAAAATAGTTGGAAACATTTGGGATATTGTAAGTAATCAACTTAACAAAATATATAACACTGGCCTTGAGATTATGGGATATTTTAATGCAAAATTCTTACATATTGTACCTTTAATGCCTCAGTTTGAAAATACACTTAAACAAATTGGAGTTGTTATTTGGGGGGGTTAATATCATTAATTACAATTTCATTTTATTTACAGTTGAAGGTCAACACAAAACAAATGAAGATGTTGCACATTCTTCAAGCATTAAAAAAAGAAGGTATGGTAAACTGTAGATATGAATTGCGTAGATATGTCCTAATTTGTCATATGTCCTTGTTTGTGCTAAAGATCAAGTTTTGTGTCCAACACACTTGGATGAGACATGCCCGACCCCTGACTTTGTCTACCCTACGTTAAGTTGTAAGTGTTTGACCTTTTTTTGCTTAATACTACGACAAAGAATCATGCTTTCAAAAAGGACTTTTATATATTTTGATATCAAACTCCAAAATGTATATAAATTGTTATGGTGTATTTTGTTTACACAGGTGATGGCAGACTTCATGACAGTAAACATCGGTATCAAGATAGTGTGATTGATCCATACCCTAGATTAAGCAACGACACTGTGAGACGTATGTGCTACTGATGCTTTTTGTTATTTTTTTGGTGCATCCATGAGTGCATTCCCACACTATACAAACACATTGCTTGCCTCCAAAGTGCAAACACTTTTGCCTTTATTATTATGTTATTCTCATTTAGAGGTAGACGTATTCCATGAGTCAGGTGTTTTGCCTGAATGTCAACATAATATCCCAAAACTATGATTTGATTTAAGTAATTTATTTTAATATTTTGCACTACTATAAAATGTACTATTTAAAAAATATATTTTAGCATGTTTTTATGTTTATTGTACTTAATGAAATTACATGCAAGGTGAAATTTGTCTCGCAGGTTCACATAACAAATAGCCATCTTCCAGAGAGAGAATTAATGAATCGTTCTCTAGGCCATCTGAGAGAACCGAAAGAGGCATACAGTAGTATTTTTTTCTTGTTTAATGTCATCCACCCTTTTTTTGGTAATCATACAGTTATGGTGTTGTTCATTCTTTAATGTGTCCTTTCTTACCTTAAATAACTTATTATTTTTCACACCTTTTGTTTTTAATGTCTATATAGTGTTGTCTCAAGTACCAAATTCTGGCTTGATGCCCCAGTACCAGAGGACGCCCCACTGTATGTGAGAACTTCAGTCGCATCTTATTTTAAACAGATTCTACCTTAGTGACAACACAGCTTAGCGTATAAACATGTACATTTATCTGAATCTGAGTTAATATTTACAAATATAGAGCTTATAATGTCTGTCATTGCTCCACAAGAAAGACCTAAAAGTACAGCCTGCTGATTTCATAATAACCAATGCTGTATTACACTGTGAAGTGATTTACTGTTAATATTTTACACTACCATATAATTAACTATATTTGTGCAGGTGAGGTAACACACAATCAAAAAGTAACAGGAAGGAGACTACCTGATTCTTCACCTATGGCCTCAGCTTCAAATGTAAGAAGTAAGAAATGCTGTATGACCGTGCATTTTGCATTATGAATATAAGTAAATCCTGTCTGTATGTAAAGAATGAATATTCTGTTTTTGATAATACTTGGAAATACTTACAATCTACAGGGGTATGCAAAACAACCGTTAGCCTCCCCCTTTCATTGATGGACCCAGAGGGCGCCCCAGTACCAGAGGACGCCCCAGTCCCAGAGGGCACCCCAGTCCCAGAGGACGCCCCAGTACCAGAGTGAACCCCAGTCCCAGAGGGCACCCCAGTCCCAGAGGACGCCCCAGTACCAGAGGGCACCCCAGTCCCAGAGGACGCCCCAGTACCAGAGGACGCCCCAGTCCCAGAGTGAACCCCAGTCCCAGAGGATGCCCCAGTACCAGAGGACGCCCCAGTCCCAGAGTGAACCCCAGTCCCAGAGTGAACCCCAGTCCCAGAGGGCGCCCCAGTCCCAGAGGGCGCCCCAGTCCCAGAGGGCTTCCCACTGTATGTGAGAACTTTACAGTCGCATCTTATTTTAAAACGAAGTCTACCTTAGTAACAACACAGCCTAATATACACTACCAGTCAAAAGTTTGGAAAATGTACTAATTTGATTGTTTTTGAAAGAAGTCTCTTCTGATCACCAAGGCTGCATTTTTTATTAAAAATACAAAAAAAGCTGTAATATTGTGAAATATTATTTTACATTTTAATAACTGTTTTCTATTTTAATATATTTTAAAATGTAATTTTTTCCAGTGATCAAAGCTGAATTTATCTTCATTACTCCAGTCTTCAATTTCACATGATCCTTCACAAATCATTCTGATATGATGATTTGATGCTCAACAAACATTTATGATTATTATCAATGTTGAAAGCAGTGTAAAACATTCTCTTTTTTTTTTAGGATTCTTTGATGAATAGAAAGTTCAAAAGAGCAGTATTTATCTGAAATATAAAGCTTTTGTAACATTCAAAAACGTTCAAAAGTGTTGGGTCGTTAAGAATCTTTTTGGGGGGAGAGCTTAAAGAAATTTAATACATTTATTCAGCAAGGATGCACTAAATTGATCAAGTGACAGTATAGACATTTATAATTTTGCAAAAGCTTTATATTTCAGATAAATGCTGTTCTTTTGAACTTTCTATTCATTAAATAATCCTGAAACATAAATTGTACACAACTATTTTCAACATTGATAATGATAATATGTTTCTTGAGCAGTAAATCGGCATTTAAAATTAATAACAGAATTTCCTAATGTTGTTTTGCCTCTTGACAGCTGCATCGAGGAGTGAGTACAACGACTCTTAAGAAAATGGATTCTGAGAGTGACCTAAAACTCTTTGAAGAAAACATTAAAGATGTTGATAACAAGTTGATCTGCATAAGTTGTGACATAAAAAATATGTATATATGTATTTATGTGTGTATATATCCATCTATCTTTCTATAGCATTATTTCAATTGTTTTCACATTTAGGTCAAGCAACTGTCCAGAGTTGGTGGATCTTCTGTCAGAGACTGCGTGAACAAAGTTATGAACAGGTATGTATTTCCCTTGAATTGTTGCATTGTGTATTGCTGCATAATATTTCAGGAAAATATATATTGATTACCCACCATAATTAACCCAGCCATTTATATTACTTGAATTTAATCTGTCATACATCACTTGTTCTGAAGTTTTAATAAGTCCGTCCTGGCTCAGACAGTTAGCCAGACTGAAAACAAGAAATCAAAACATGATTTCAGTGTAAGCCATGAATGTGTAAAGACTGTGTGCGAATCAAACACAAATTAAGCTTCCAGGTGTTTTGTTCAAATGTAACTCCACACAGAACTCAACATTCCAGACTCAAAATCACCCATACCGGCGCCAGCAAGGCTACTATGAGAACTTTTTATGGCCAAACTAAAGGAAGAACTTGTCAGTGTGAGGTGGTTTTTAAAAGAATGATTGGTTCAGAGATGGCACAACTCAGTGCTCAGTCAAGATAACAGCAGATGTTGCTGGACCCCACAACATTCCTGACCCCTCCCCCATTAGGACCTCTAAATGACCAAACCAGAGTTCTCTTCTCTCCAAGCCACAGAAAACTGAGATTTACCCCATAACGATACATAAAATCATTCCAGAACAGTTTTCGATGGACTTATAATCAAACATCATGCAACTACATAATCCTTTGTTGTTTCTACCACTTATATGCATTTTTAATAAGCTTAGATCCCATGTAAGTAATTTAATGGTTATAACTGTTAGATGTTTGAATGAAAGTGTGTTGTGTTTCATATCAGTATGATCGTATGCTCGTGATTCAAAAGATGGCTTGACTGAAATCTGTGTGAAATGTTTCGTATTCTTATAATAAATTCTAATAAAGCCAGTGTTTAATTGGTCAAATCTCTTCAGGAGGTTGGACGAACTTTTGAGTTTAAAATCTTAGACCCGAAACAAAGTTCTCTCTCTCTGTTCTCGCTCTCAAGAAGGCTCTCTCTCTCAAGAAAAAGTAACCATGTAAACGCGCAGACGAAAGAACCTAAATCAAGATCAGAAGAACATGGGTTAAACAACTTTGAAACAACATTCAAGCCATCATCTACTCTCATCTCAATTTCCTTTCTTTTCTTAGTTTCCTTTCTTTTCCGTTGTGAGTCTCGGTTCTAAGTTAAGTTTTGCGGCAAGATTTCGGTCCACGTTTCTTCTGCAAAGCCAGCTTCAACAATACAAAGACTTTCATTGATCCGCCAGCACACCACGTGACTGGCCGCCCCAGACATCAGGCACGAGGAGACCAGCCAACGAACGAACTCGGGAAACCCCTTTGACGCTGACCAAAAGAATTCCCAAAAGGAACGCAAACAAGCAAGTAACCTCCAGACTCTTAATATCATTAATTCATCTTTGTCTCTAGGATACGTACCAAAAAACTTTAAGCTGGCTATGATTAAACCGCTTGTTAAAAAACCGCAACTTGATCCTTCAGAATTAGTCAATTACAGGCCGATCTCGAATCTACCTTTTCTGTCAAAGATACTAGAAAAGGCAGTATCTTCACAACTGTGTTCCTTTCTAGAAAGAAATGATATCTGCGAGGATTTTCAGTCAGGATTTAGACCGTACCATAGTACCGAGACAGCTCTCGTTAGAGTCACAAATGATTTGCTCTTATCATCCGATCGTGGTTGTATCTCGCTATTAGTGTTACTCGATCATAGTGCTGCGTTTGACACCATCGACCACAACATTCTTTTAAATAGACTAGAAAACTATGTTGGCATTAGTGGAATTGCACTAGCATGGTTTAAATCATACTTATCTGACCGTTATCAGTTTGTAGCAGTAAATGAAGAGATGTCTCATCGATCACAAGTTCAGTATGGCGTACCACAAGGCTCAGTACTAGGACCGTTGCTGTTCACTCTGTACATGCTACCATTAGGAGATATCATTAGGAAACATGGAATTAGCTTCCACTGTTATGCCGACGATACTCAGCTCTATATTTCTTCAAAACCTAACGAAACTTACCAATTCACTAAATTAACAGAATGCATAGCTGATATAAAAAATTGGATGACTCGTAATTTCCTACTTCTAAATTCTGAAAAAACAGAGATTCTAATTATTGGACAAAAAACGTCCTCACGTAATAACCTAGAATACTGTCTAACACTTGATGGCTGCTCTGTTAAGTCTTCGTCGTCGGTTAGGAACCTGGGTGTGCTCTTTGATACCAATCTTTCATTTGAAAGTCACGTGTCTAGTATCTGTAAAACCGCATTTTTCCATCTTAAAAATATATCTAAATTACGTCATATGCTCTCATTGACAAATGCGGAACAATTAGTGCATGCTTTCATGACATCCAGGCTAGATTATTGTAATGCTCTACTGGGTGGTTGCCCTGCACGCTTAATAAACAAACTACAGCTAGTTCAAAACGCAGCAGCTCGAGTTCTTACCAGAACCAGGAAGTATGACCATATTAGCCCAGTTCTGTCAAAACTGCACTGGCTCCCTATTAAACATCGCATCAATTTTAAAATATTGCTGATTACTTACAAAGCACTAAATGGTTTAGCTCCGCAGTACTTGAGCGAGCTCTTAACGCATTATACTCCTTCACGTCTATTGCGATCTCAAAATTCCGGCCAGTTGATAATACCTAGAATATCAAAATTGACTGCTGGCGGTAGATCCTTCTCCTATTTAGCACCAAAACTTTGGAACAGTCTTCCTAACATTGTCCGGGAAGCAGACACACTCTGTCAGTTCAAAGCCAGATTAAAGACACATCTCTTTGACCTAGCATTCACATAATACATTATAGACTTCTATAATTCAATATTAGGCTGCATAGATTAGGTCAGCTGGAACCGGGAACACTTCCCATAAATCCTGATGTACTTGTTACATCATGAGAAGAATGGCATCTACGCTAATTTTAGTGTCTGTGTTTATCCCGAGGTTTTCCCGCAGCCTGCCGGATCCAGGCCGTTTCCAGATCTGACGAAGGCCCTTCGCCTGGACCCGATGACAACGCAGTGCTGAAGTGCCAACTAGTCTCTCCCTATGGAGGATCCCTTTCCCACTCTACAGATAAAGCGTCGTCGGGAAAACTCAATTTGCGTATCTACCCCGAATTGATCAAATAAAATAAAATTCTGAATTAAAACTATAAGGAAACACCAGTAATTTGTTTAGGCTTGGTTTGTAGGGAATTCCAAACCTGCACACATATATTCAAACGCACATAACTATTGAACCCGTTCTTAATGCGCATCTGAACGCCATCAGCGTTTCTCACAGGATCGCGTTTAAAGTTTGTGTAGAGAGAATGGTGTCGTCTTGGCGGCCCCTAATTTAATAACAAATGATCGTTGCGACGGAAGCGAATCAATCAAAACCAACTTTAGCTGGAAAATAGCTTTATTAAAGAACCGCTATAAAGCCAAAACAATCTTACGTTAAATTATACATTTATCTCTGTAAAGCTGCTTTGAGATAATCTACATTGTTAAAAGCGCTATATAAATGAAGATGACTTGACTTGACTTTAAATAATCGAATTCAAAACAAAAATAAATATTCTCTGTTTATGTAATCTGTATGAAAAGAGAGAGATGTCTGTCGTTCTCATGGCTAATGTGTGAACACGCAAAGAGCGTGCGCTATTCAAACACAAACACGTGTCAACGCCCACATCAGCTCGATAAAACATATCAAATTTAATCAGATTCATGTACTTTACGTCGTCTTGTGACGCTATGTGGAAGAATGATAGCGTAATAGTAATATAATCCAGGAAAATTTGACCTCAGAAATGCTGTGTTATGAAGTGGAGGACGCAGAAGGATCCATTTGCAGCTCTTTATAAGAATGGTCAACAGGCAGGGTAAATCAACAGCAAATAGAACAACGGAGAACAGACAGGGCAGAACGAGATCACAGGCAGAAGTCAGGGCAGGCAGCAAAAAGGTATAGTCCACTAAGCAATCCAGGTCAAGACAGGCAGAGAACGATCAGAGGTCGGGGTACACAGTCCAAGGTCAGAAATCGGATAAGCAAACACAGAGAAAAACACTAAGAATGAAAGCCAGGGCAATACAATACTTCGCAGAGAAGTGGAGTGTGGAAGTGGCTTTTATGTGTGTGTGAATGAGGTGCAGGTGTGCGTGTAATCAGTGCAGTGCAGGTGTATGAAATAATCAGTCCAGGAAGATGCAGGATGGGAATTGTAGTCTGTGAGTGAATATGATAGTCCAGTGTGGAGTGCCCTCTGGTGGCTCTCAAGGGCACTCCGGCTGGTGACCGTTACATAGCCCCTCCCCAAAGAGCGGCTTCCAGACGCTCAAACTGTCCAGGTGGGAGGTGGCCCGGAGGCGGATCCGGGGGCGGGATGGAGGGCCAGGTCCGTGGAGTGGAAGAGGACCTTGAGACTGCGGTAATACGGAAGGCCAGGGCGGATCAGGCAGTGCAGGCGACCAGGGCGGATCAGGCAGTGCAGGCGACCAGGGCGGATCAGGCAGTGCAGGCGACCAGGGCGGATCAGGCAGTTCAGGAACAGGAACGGGCTCAGAGGATGCGGCGGCCATCTTGTCCAAAGACACAGGCGTGGAGTTGGCCATCTTGTCCAAAGACACAGGCGTGGAGTTGGCCATCTTGTCCAAAGACACAGGCGTGGAGTCGGCCGTCTCGTCGGAAGACACAGGCGTGGAGTCGGCCGTCTCGTCGGAAGACACAGGCGTGGAGTCGGCCGTCTCGTCGGAAGACACAGGCGTGGAGTCGGCCGTCTCGTCGGAAGACACAGGCGTGGAGTCGGCCGTCTCGTCGGAAGACACAGGCGTGGAGTCGGCCGTCTCGTCGGAAGACACAGGCGTGGAGTCGGCCGTCTCGTCGGAAGACACAGGCGTGGAGTCGACCGTCTCGTCGGAAGACACAGGCATGGAGTCGGCCGTCTCGTCGGAAGACACAGGCGTGGAGTCGGCCGTCTCGTCGGAAGACACAGGCGTGGAGTCGGCCATCTTGTCCGAAGACACAGGCGTGGAGTGAGGAAGAGGAACAGATTCAGGCTCAGGATCAGGAACAGATTCAGTCTCGGCAGGACGAGACTCTGGACGGGCGGACGTGACGTGAAGCTCTGGCTCGGCAGGACTGACGTGAAGCTCTGGCTCTGGCTCGGCAGGACTGACGTGAAGCTCTGGCTCTGGCTCGGCAGGACTGACGTGAAGCTCTGGCTCTGGCTCGGCAGGACTGACGTGAAGCTCTGGCTCGGCAGGACTGACGTGAAGCTCTGGCTCGGCAGGACTGACGTGAAGCTCTGGCTCGGCGGAGACCATCTTGTCCTGAGACACTGGCTCGGCGCGCTCTGCACTTGACGGGACCAGCGGCAGCGAGGGCTATGAACTGGGCAGGACCAGCTGTGAAGAGGGCTTTGAGCTGGACAGGACCAGCGGCGAAGAGGGCTCTGAGCTGGACAGGACCAGCGGCGAAGAGGGCTTTGAGCAGGACAGGACCAGCGGCGAAGAGGGCTCTGAGCTGGACAGGACCAGCGGCGAAGAGGGCTTTGAGCTGGACAGGACCAGCGGCGAAGAGGGCTTTGAGCTGGGCAGGACCAGCGGTAGGGCTGGGCGATATATATCGTGAGATTGTTATGCGCATCTCGTCAGTAAAGCCGGTTAATTGATTAGTAGTAAATTGCCATCACCTGCTTTCAGATGGAGCGGCATTTACTACAAAGAGCCGTAGTTAACTGACAAGCTGAGCCATATCGCATTAATATCGCGGACGTATCGCCAGCGATAATTAATGCGATATGGCTCAGCTTGTCAGTTAACTACGGCTCTTTGTACACAGCAAAAACTCCAGTGATAAATGAACACTCCTGGGAGTCTATGAGTCCAACCTCAAGAGTGTTTAAGTTAATGAGATAATTAAGTGATTAATTTAGTGATGATTGAACATTATTGAAGACACCTGATGTTAACAAGCAGAATCACTGAAGGAGAAAATCAAAAATTGTAAGTTACCGTTATGGAGAATAGTGTTTGCTTTAGTTGGGCTCTTGACCCATTGTTAACTTTAGATTTCGTTTGTTTGTTGTTTCTGAATTATAATCACCAGTTGAACAAAGAAACAAGTGATCTGATGGTGTTGGTTATGTTATGAAAATCATCATTTGAACTTGATCACTGAACTCATTAAAATCCTTCTTTCTGACTTCGATTTATGTTGTTGGTTAGTGAATCTGCATAAATGCCCAGAATTTCTGATATAATAATATAAAGGATTTCTTAAAAGTTGTTTAAAAAATAAAATCATTCTTTTAGGCACACACAGATGTCAAGATTCAGTCTATGCATCTCAACAATGGTGATGAGCAGAATATTCAATTAGGAAAAGTAAATTACATAGACAATTCAGATCATAATTTATTCATACCGCAATGCATGATGGGAGCCATTAATGAGTTGTGATTGGTGGCAGCCACTGCAACATGCTTTATTATTGTCACCATTGTTGAGATTCACAGACTGATTATTGATGTCTGTGTTTTAAATGAATTTGTCTGAATGTGTTTTAATCAGAACAATGGTTGTTAAATATTTTGAATTATAAGTAAAGTACTGATAATCATAGGCTGAAGATTCACTAAACTGCTGCTAACAAGTTAAACCAAACTATCTCAATAAGTTTCCTTTTTCAGATCACAGCATGATTATGTCAAAACATAACCAACACTATAAGATAACACTTTACTTTGTTCATTTAGCTGTTATAAGTCAATAACAGCAGACAAACAACAGTAAATATTAAAGTAAACATATAATGGTCTAGAGCCCAACTAAAGCAAACACCCATCACCTTAATGGTAACTTACAATTTGTGATTTTCTTCTTCAGCGATTCTACTTGTTAACATCAGGTGTCTTCAATAATGCTCAATAATCACTTAATTAATCTCTTAATTATCTCATTAACTTTAACACTCTTGAGTGTGGACTCGTATACACTCACAGCCCCAGGAGTGTTAATTTAACACCGCTCCATCTGAAAGCAGGTGATGGTGATTTACTAGTAATCAAGGGAACCGGCTTTACTGATGAGATGCGCCTAACAATATTGCGCGATATATCGCCCAGCCCTAACCAGCGGTGAAGAGGGCTTTGAGCTGGGCAGGACCAGCGGTGAAGAGGGCTTTGAGCTGGGCAGGACCAGCGGTGAAGAGGGCTTTGAGCTGGGCAGGACCAGCGGTGAGGGCTTTGTGCTGGGCAGGACCAGCGGTGAAGAGGGCTTTGTGCTGGGCAGGACCAGCGGTGAAGAGGGCTTTGAGCTGGGCAGGACCAGCGGTGAAGGCTTTGTGCTGGGCAGGACCAGCGGTGAAGAGGGCTTTGAGCTGGGCAGGACCAGCGGTGAAGAGGGCTTTGAGCTGGGCAGGACCAGCGGTGAAGGCTTTGTGCTGGGCAGGACCAGCGGTGAAGGCTTTGAGCTGGGCAGGACCAGCGGTGAAGAGGGCTTTGAGCTGGGCAGGACCAGCGGTGAAGAGGGCTTTGAGCTGGGCAGGACCAGCGGTGAAGGCTTTGTGCTGGGCAGGACCAGCGGTGAAGGCTTTGTGCTGGGCAGGACCAGCGGTGAAGGCTTTGTGCTGGGCAGGACCAGCGGTGAACACAGCTCTGGACTGGCGTGAAGTGCAGGCTCGACTGGACTGGCGTGAAGTGCAGGCTTGGCTGGACTGGTGTGAAGTGCAGGCTTGGCTGGACTGGTGTGAAGTGCAGGCTCGGCAGAAAGATACTTAGGCAGGAAGGTCTCGGTAAAACAAGATTTATGCAGGATAGTCTCAGCGGGACGAGACTCCTGCACGATGGCCCTTATGGCAACACGTACTGACCTCAGCGGGGAATCGGCCACACTGGATACCAGTCCTGGACGATAATAGACCGATCCGGTGACTAGCTTGATGGCTGGCATGACGGGAACAGTCTCTGGAAAATCTGCTGAGAAGTGACAGGGCTCTGGAAGATCTGCTGAGAAGTGGCCAGGCTCTGGAAGCTCTGCTGAGTAGTGGCCAGGCTCTGGAAGATCTGCTGAGAAGTGGCCAGGCTCTGGAAGATCTGCTGAGAAGTGACAGGACTCTGGAAATTCTGCTAAGACGTAACGAGAGTACGGGGAGGTATAGCAGAATTCTGGTTCAACGGGTGTGGTAAGTTCATGGGACCCCTCATCCACAGGGCCCGCAGAAAAGGATGATCTGCTTAACCTCAGAGCGAATTCAATATATCGACAGAGTCCATTGAGGGGTGTTGTCAGGCATTAGATAATTTAACATGTCCTCAAGCCCATATCTGAAACTATCCTTTAAGACTGCCTCGTCCAAGTCTACCCCATGGCAGAGCTCACAAAATTGTTCAACATATTCCTCTATAGATCGGTTACCTTGACTGAGGCGGAAGAGACTGATTAGTGGGTCCATGGTGGGTCTCGGTCTTTTCTCAGCTGCTGGATCTGAAGCGGCGAAGTATTCTGTTATGAAGTGGAGGACGCAGAAGGATCCATTTGCAGCTCTTTATAAGAATGGTCAACAGGCAGGGTAAATCAACAGCAAATAGAACAACGGAGAACAGACAGGGCAGAACGAGATCACAGGCAGAAGTCAGGGCAGGCAGCAAAAAGGTATAGTCCAATAAGCAATCCAGGTCAAGACAGGCAGAGAACGATCAGAGGTCGGGGTACACAGTCCTAGGTCAGAAATCGGATAAGCAAACACAGAGAAAACCACTAAGAATGAAAGCCAGGGCAATACAATACTTCGCAGAGAAGTGGAGTGTGGAAGTGGCTTTTATGTGTGTGTGAATGAGGTGCAGGTGTGCGTGTAATCAGTGCAGTGCAGGTGTATGAAATAATCAGTCCAGGAAGATGCAGGATGGGAATTGTAGTCTGTGAGTGAATATGATAGTCCAGTGTGGAGTGCCCTCTGGTGGCTCTCAAGGGCACTCCGGCTGGTAACCGTTACATGCTGGTTTATTTTCACTTCGAGGAGCAACGGATCCAGCTAGGATTGTTAATAGTAAGTTCTTTATTCTTAAGTGCTAAATTGTTGCTGCTAATCGCGATATGGAATAATGTCTGAAAAAACGCAAAAAGACTGGTTAAATATTAATCGCGACATTTAAATAAAATGTATTTGTATAAGCAACGTATAACTGCAAATTAACATTTATATGCCCTATATTCCACAGGGATCAGTTCTTGGCCCGTTACTATTTATTATTTACATTTTGCCTCTCGGACAAATCATTCACCGCCACGGTTTTCAATACCACTGCTACGCCGACGATATCCATATATGTACTGCTTGCCGACCGGATTATATTCACCAGACCACATCACTATCATCATGTATTAATGAATTAAAGACCTGGCTCAACTCCAATTTTCTCAGTCTGAATCTGACTAAAACAGAAATATTAATCACTGGCCCCCCATCTCTAACAAAAAATTTAAGTAACATTCCCAGACTTGACCTCGAAGCTACATCAATAATTCCATCTACCACTGTCAAAAATTTGGGTATCATTCTTGACCCTGCACTGACGTTCGATGCTTACACTAGTCAACTTTGTAAAGCGTCCTTTTTTCATCTGCGGCGTATTGACAAACTCCGTCCCTATGTCAGCCCAAAAGACGCTGAAGCGCTAATACACACGTTCATCACATCTCGCCTCGACTACTGTAATGTTCTTTTTTCTGGACTACCAGCACACTCTATCTCACGTTTGCAATATATTCAAAACTCTGCCGCAAGACTACTAACTTACACTAAAAAACTGCCCATATCACTCCAATTCTGTTCAAACTGCACTGGCTACCCGTGTCATCCCGAATCACTTATAAAATTCTTCTGCTTACCTTTAAGTCACTCAATGGTCTTGCTCCAGCCTATCTGTCTGACTTACTTTCTCCTTATATTCCCCCTCGAACTCTCCGATCTTCTGGCTGTGAACTCCTCTGTGAGCGGAGATTTCGTCTGTCGTCTATGGGTGGCAGATCTTTCTCTGTTATAGCCCCTAAGCTATGGAACTCTCTTCCGTTGACTCTCAGGACAACAACCATGTTGCATGAATTTAAGCATAAACTCAAAACACATTTGTTTAATCAGTATTATCAGTCATGAAAATGTCAGTTTGACATAACACAGTCACAATGTTAACTTAGGTACCAATAATCTATTGCATCTTTACTCCAACTGCCCACCATGCTGTCTGTGATTAATGTTTGTTGCCTCTGTTTTTTGTTTGTATTGCAAATGTAATGCGATTTGCAACTGCAATCGCCCATTACTTGGACTGGGCAAATGTCCATTGTCCGTTTATTTGTAAACTGCTTGTTATTTACTGTCAGTGTGAAGCGTCCTTGAGATTGGGAAAGGCGCTATATAAATTAAACTTATTATTATTATTATTATTATTATATTAATATATCATAAAAATGATATGTTACAGACGAAAGATGAATGTTTAGACAATATTTCGTTGACTAGTATTGGATAGATTATAAAGTTTTTACTGTAATTTTTACTGTATATACTAAATATATAGTCTGTTTTGTCAAAAATAAAGTAGGTAGGGGAGAGCCGGGACAGTTGAAACACTTTTCAGATAAACGTCGGTTTCTAAGATAAGGTTACAGATAGATTTTTTAGTTTTTTTTGTGATCAACAACTCACATATGTGTTCTCTTAGTATCATGTGTTACTCGGTACAAATATAGAATGATTTAAGTAAAAATTGACTTTGAACAGTAGTTGTGCTTTGTTTGCAACACGGGTGGGACAGATGAAACATAACAGTTTAAACGGTAACTATTCATCTAATGCTTGTTTTTATGAACAATACCTGACAAGTAACTTATGTACATATTGTTACAAACATATTTTGTAATTTATTTTAATTTAAAGGTTCATATTAACATTTTTGTTACGTCGCCCAATAAACAATAGGCAATAAGCCTATGCGCATTTTGTAATCTTTCTACAAGGCTATTTTGATGAAGACAGTCAAATCTGTTTACAATTCATTTTCTTACATTTCTTCCTTGAGTCATATTGAGTGTTTGCTAGTTGTATAGCCTGTTATTATGAAGAAAATAACAGATAAATGAAGATAAATGAAATAAATAAATATCTTATTTTATGTTCAGCAGAAGACAGACATTCATGCAGGTTTGAAACAACTTGAGGGTGTGTAAGTGACAGTTTTCAGTTTTAAGTGAACAATTCCTTTACTATTCCACATACATTGCTGTATTACATATTGCTGCACATACATTCCGAAGGGATGTTTCTCATGATCTAAGAAACATGGGGGGAACAGAATCCGACGGCAAACAAACCAGCTGTCGGAATCCGTTCTCCCACTCCCATTACGAGAGGTGTTGATGGAGTGGCTTAAAAAAATGCTGATTCAATTTTTTGTGTTAATGGAGCTTAACTGCCATCAGTTTAAATAATACATTTGGGAGTTTTTGCCTTTTATTATGATAGGACAGTATGGGATCAAGAAAAATCCATGAGTCGGGACTTGAACTCTGGTCGGCCAAAGCCCAAAAGTGCTAAATGTCGGTGCCCTGACCACTTGGCTCTCTGGGAAAATATTTGATAGCATTTTGATGAATATTTGAACCTCACTGCTAAGAAACATGGGGGGAACTGAATCCGACGGCAAACAAACCTTTCTGTCGTAATCCGTTCCCCCACTCCCATTATGAGAGGTGTTGATGGAGTGGCTTAAAAAAAGGCTGATTCAATTTTTTGTGTTAATGGAGATTAACTGCCATCAGTTGAAAGAATCATTTTTAAAAGTATTTGCCTTTTATTATGATAGGACAGTATGGGATCAAGAAAAATCCACGAGTCGGGACTTAAACTCGGGTTGTCCAAAGCCCAAAAGTGCTAAATGTCACTACACTGACCACTCGGCTATCTGACAAAAAATATTTAACGTCATTTTGATGAATATTTGAACCTCACTGCTCAGAAACATGGGGGGACCAGAATCTGACGGCAACTAAACCAGCTGTCGGAATCCGTTCCCCCATTCCCATTATGAGAGGTGTTGATGGAGTGGCTTAAAAAAAGGCTGATTAAATTTATTGTGTGGATGGATCTTAACTGTCATCAGTTTACAGAATAATTTCGGGAGTTTTTGCCTTTTATTATGATAGGACAGTATGGGATCAAGAAAAATCTACAAGTTGGGACTTGAACTCGGGTCAGCCAAAACCAAAAAGAGCCAATTGTCGGTGCCCTGACCACTTGGTTATCTGGGACAACTGTTTGCCTGCATTTTGATGAATATTTGAACCTCACTGCTAAGAAACAAGGGGGGAACAGAATCTGACGGCAACCAAACCAGCTGTCGGAATCCGTTCCCCCACTCCCATTATGAGAGGTGTTGATGTAGTGGTTTAAAAAAAGGCTGATTCAATTTTTTGTGTGGATGGAGCATAAATGTCATCAGTAGAAAGAATCATTTTTAAAAGTCTTTGCCTTTTATTATGATAGGACATTGTGGGATCAAGAAAAGTCCACAAGTTGGGACTTGAACTCAGGACTCCCAAAGCGCTAAATGTCAGTGCACTGACCACTTGACTATGTGAAACAATTTCTTGACAGCATTTCGATGAATATTTGAACCTCACTGCTAAAAAACATGGGGGGAACGGAATCTGACGGCAACCAAACCAGCTGTCGGAATCCGTTCCCCCACTCCCATTATGAGAGGTGTTGATGGAGTGGCTTAAAAAAAAGCTGATTAAATTTTTTGTGTCAATGGAGCTTAACTGCCATCAGTTTAAAGAAAAAAAATGTGAGTTTTTGCCTTTTATTATGATAGGATAGTATAGGATCAAGAAAAATCCATGAGTCGGGACTTGAACTCGGGTCGGCCAAAGCCCAAAAGTACTAAATGTCGGGGAACTGACCACTTGGCTCTCTGGGAAATTATTTGACAGCATTTTGATGAATATTTGAACCTCACTGCTAAGAAACATGGGGGGAACTGAATCCGACGGCAAACAAACCAGCTGTCGGAATCCGTTCCCCCACTCCCATTAGGAGAGATGTTGATGGAGTGGCTTAAAAAAATGCTGATTAAATTTATTGTGTGGATGGAGCATAACTGTCATCAGTTGAAAGAATAATTTTTAAAAGTCTTTGCCTTTTATTATGATACGACAGTATGGGATCAAGAAAAATCCACAAGTTGGGACTTGAAATCGGGTCTCCCAAAGCGCTAAATGTCAGTGCACTGACCATGACTATGTGAAACATTTTTTTGACAGCATTTTGATGAATATTTGGACCTCACTGCTAAGAAACATGGGGGGGAACAGAATCTGACGGCAACCAAACAAGCTGTCGGAATCCGTTCCCCCACTCCCATAGAGACAGAGCGCATTTAGGCCACGCCCACACCCAGGGGGAAAACAAACCAACCGTCCCCATTGACTTTGCATTGCGAGAGGCTGCCTCCTTGTCATTTCTTGCTTCTAACAACAGACAGAAAAATGCCAAAAAAGCTGCTGTGTGACAAGGTGTACAGAAAACAAGCTAAAAAACCCAGAAATAAGTTTTTATAGCTCTCGACCCCAAAAAACGAGTGTTTAGGACATAAAAGTGGATACAGGCAGTTGAGACAGAGCGTCACGTGTCTCATTACTCTGAGAACTAACGTAGTCCGCTGGAGGAGACCGTAATCGGCGACACAGGATAGTTTATCTTACAGAAATATAATATATAAAACTGACATTTGGATATTTGACTCACCAGTGACCAAATGTTTAACTTACTGCACACGTAGTGTATTTTTAGTGCATACTGAGTGTCAGGATCCCACAATTTACCCATTCGTTCCAGCCTGTATCCACTTTTATGTCCTCAAACGCTCGTTTTTTGGGGTCGACAGCTTATGAAAACTTATTTCTGGGATTCTTAGCTTGTTTTCTGTACACCTTGTCACATAGCAGCTTTTAGGCATTTTTCTGTCTTTTGTTAGAAGCAAGAAATGACAAGGAGGCAGCCTCTCGCAATGCAAAGTCAATGGGGACGGTTGGTTTGTTTTCCCCCTTGGTGGGCGTGGTCTTCAGATTATGACGCGTTGCGCTCTGTCTCTATTATGAGAGGTGTTGATGGAGTGGCTTTAAAAAAAAGGTTTATTAATTTTTTTTTGTGTGGGTGGAGCATAACTGCCATCACGTTAAAGAATAATTTTGGGAGTTTTTGCCTTTAATTATGATAGGACAGTAAGGGATCAAGAAAAATCCACGAGTCGGGACTAGAACTCGGGTCTCCCAAAGCCCAAAAGTGCTAAATGTCAGTGCACTGATCACTTGGCTATCTGGGACAACTGTTTGCCTGCATTTTGATGAATATTTGAACCTCAATGCTAAGAAACATAGGGGGAACAGAATCTGACGGCAACCAAACCAGCTGTCGGAATCCGTTCCCCCACTCCCATTATGAGAGGTGTTGATGTAGTGGTTTAAAAAAAGGCTGATTCAATTTTTTGTGTGGAGGGAGCATAACTGTCATCAGTTAAAAGAATAATTTTTAAAAGTCTTTGCCTTTTATTATGTTAGGACAGTATGGGATCAAGAAAAATTTACAAGTTGGGACTTGAACTCGGGTCTCCCAAAGCGCTAAATGTCAGTGCACTGACCACTTGACTATGTGAAACAATTGTTTAAAAGCATTTCGATGAATATTTGAACCTCACTGCTAAGAAACATGGGGGGAACAGAATCTGACGGCAACCAAACAAGCTGTCGGAATCCGTTCCCCCACTCCCATTATGAGAGGTGTTGATGTAGTGGTTTAAAAAAAGGCTGATTCAATTTTTTGTGTGGATGGAGCATAACTGTCATCAGTTTAAAGAATAATTTTTGAAAGTCTTTGCCTTTTATTATGATAGGACAGTATGGGATCAAGAAAAATCCATGAGTCGGGACTTGAACTCGGGTCGGCCAAAGCCCAAAAACGCTAAATGTCGGGGAACTGACCACTTGGCTCTCTGGGAAATTATTTGACAGCATTTTGATGAATATTTGAACCTCACTGCTAAGAAACATGGGGGGAACTGAATCCGACGGCAAACAAACCAGCTGTCGGAATCCGTTCCCCCACTCCCATTATGAGAGCTGTTGATGGAGTGGCTTAAAAAAAGGCTGATTCAATTTTTTGTGTGGATGGAGCTTAACTGCCATCAGTTTAATTTTAAAGCCCAAAAGTGCTAAATGTCAGTAAACTGACCACTTGGCTATCTGGGACAATTATTTGACTGCATTTTGATGGATATTTGAACCTCACTGCTAAGAAACTTGGGGGGAACAGAATTCGACGGCAAAAAATACAGCTGTCAGAATCCGTTCCCCCACTCTCATTATGAGAGCTGTTGATGTAGCGTCTTAAAAAAAGGCTGATTAATTTTTTTTGTGTGGATGGAGCTTAACTGCCATCAGTTTAGAGTATATATATATTTTTTTTTTTTCCTTTTATTATGATAGGACAGTATGGGATCAAGAAAGAATACACGAGTCGGGACTTGAACTCGGGTCGTCCAAAGCCCAAAAGTGCTAAATGTCAACACAATGACCACTTGGCTATTTGGGACAACTGTTTGACTCTATTTTGATGGATATTTGAACCTCACTGCTAAGAAACTTGGGGGGAACAGAATCTGACGGCTAAATATACAGCTGTCGGAATACGTTCCCCCAATCCCATTATAAGAGCTGTTGATGTTGTGGCTTAAAAAAAGGCTGATTAATTTTTTTTTGGATGGAGCTTAACTGCCATCAGTTTAAATTATTATTATTATTTAAAAAAAAAATTGTGCCTTTTATTATGATAGGACAGTATGGGATCAAGAAAAAATCCACGAGTCGAGACTTGAACACAAAGCCCAAAAGTGCTAAATGTCAGTGCACTGACCACTTGACTATCTGGGACAACTTTTTGACAACATTTCGAAGAATATTTGAACCTCACTGCGAAGAAACATGGGGGGGAACAGAATCCGACGACAAACAAACCAGCTGTCGGAATCCGTTCCCCCACTCCCATTATGAGAGGTGTTGATGAAGTGGCTTAAAAAAATGCTGATTCAATTTTTTGTGTCAATGTAGGTTAACTGCCACCAGTTTAAAGAATAATTTTTGAAAGCCTTTGCCTTTTATTATGATAGGACAGTATGGGATCAAGAAAAATCCACGAATCGGGATTTGAACCTGGGTCTCCCAAAGCCCAAAAGTGCTAAAAGTCAGTGGACTGACCACTTGGCTATTTGAGACACCTTCTTGACATCATTTTGATGAATATTTGAACCTCACTGCTAAGAAACATGGGGGGAACTGAATCCGACGGCAAACAAACCAGCTGTCGGAATCCGTTCCCCCACTCCCATTATGAGAGCTGTTGATGGAGTGGCTTAAAAAAAGGCTGATTCAATTTTTTGTGTGGATGGAGCTTAACTGCCATCAGTTTAATTTTAAAGCCCAAAAGTGCTAAATGTCAGTAAACTGACCACTTGGCTATCTGGGACAATTATTTGACTGCATTTTGATGGATATTTGAACCTCACTGCTAAGAAACTTGGGGGGAACAGAATTCGACGGCAAAAAATACAGCTGTCGGAATACGTTCCCCCAATCCCATTATAAGAGCTGTTGATGTTGTGGCTTAAAAAAAGGCTGATTAATTTTTTTTTGGATGGAGCTTAACTGCCATCAGTTTAAATTATTATTATTATTTAAAAAAAAAATTGTGCCTTTTATTATGATAGGACAGTATGGGATCAAGAAAAAATCCACGAGTCGAGACTTGAACACAAAGCCCAAAAGTGCTAAATGTCAGTGCACTGACCACTTGACTATCTGGGACAACTTTTTGACAACATTTCGAAGAATATTTGAACCTCACTGCGAAGAAACATGGGGGGGAACAGAATCCGACGACAAACAAACCAGCTGTCGGAATCCGTTCCCCCACTCCCATTATGAGAGGTGTTGATGAAGTGGCTTAAAAAAATGCTGATTCAATTTTTTGTGTCAATGTAGGTTAACTGCCACCAGTTTAAAGAATAATTTTTGAAAGCCTTTGCCTTTTATTATGATAGGACAGTATGGGATCAAGAAAAATCCACGAATCGGGATTTGAACCTGGGTCTCCCAAAGCCCAAAAGTGCTAAAAGTCAGTGGACTGACCACTTGGCTATTTGAGACACCTTCTTGACATCATTTTGATGAATATTTGAACCTCACTGCTAAGAAACATGGGGGGAACCGAATCTGACGGCAACCAAACCAGCTGTCGGAATCCGTTCCCCCACTCCCATTATGAGAGGTGTTGATGGAGTGGCTTAAAAAAAGGCTGATTCAATTTTTTGTGTGGATGGAGCTTAACTGCCATCAGTTTAAAGAATATTTTTATTTATTCTTTATTTTTTTTGCCTTTTATTATGATAGGACAGTATGGGATCAAGAAAAAATCCACGAGTCGAGTCTTGAACTCGGGCAGTCCAAAGCCCAAAAGTGCTTTATGTCAGTACACTGACCACTTGGCTATCTGGGACAATTATTTGACTGCATTTTTATGGATATTTGAACCTCACTGCTAAGAAACTTGGGGGGAACAGAATCCGACGGCAAAAAATACAGCTGTCGGAATCCGTTCCCCCACCCCAATGATGAGAGATGTTGATGTATCGGCTTAAAATATGCTTATTCTATTCTGTGTGTGGATGGAGTTTAAACAGCATCAATTTGATAAATCTTAGAACCTTATTGTGTACTAAACATAGGGGGAACAGAAACCGATGGCAAAAAAACAGCTGTCGGAATCCGTTCCCCCACTCCCATTATGAGAGGTGTTGATGTAATGGCTTAAAAAATGCTGATTCTATTTTTGTGTGTGGATGGAGCTTAACTTGCATCAGTTTAAAGAATGTATCTTTTGCCTTTTATTATGATAGGACAGTATAGTACCAAGAAAGTTTGACGAACCGGGACTTAATAAGCTGAAAAGCAATTCATTTCAGTGCAGAGTGTACTGACCACTAGGCTATTGGGTTTAGTAATTAGCTGCAATGTGATAAATCTTAGAACCTTATTGCGTAATAAACATAGGGGGAACAGAATCCGACGGCAAATAGTTCAGCTGTCGAAATCCGTTCCCCCACCCCAATGATGAGAGATGTTGATGTATCGGCTTAAAATATGCTTATTCTATTCTGTGTGTGGATGGAGCTTAAACAGTATCAATTTGAAAAATATTAGAACCTCAGTTTGTCAGAAATATGGGGAAACAGAAACCGACGGCAAAAAAAAACAGCTGTCGGAATGCGTTCCCCCACTCCCATTATGAGAGGTGTTGATGAAAGGCAAATAGCCTCTCATCCCCCACTCCCATTATGAGAGGCTTAAAAAATGCTGATTTTATTTTTGTGTGTGGATGGGGCTTAACTTGCATCAGTTTAAAGAATCAAGAAAGTTTGACGAACCGGGACTTGAACTCGGGTCGCCCAAAGCTAAAAAAAAGCATTGTTAGGGCACTGAACACTAGGCTATTGAAGCCAGTAGTTTCCTGCAATGTGATAAATCTTAGAACCTTATTGCGTAATAAACATAGGGGGAACAGAATCCGACGGCAAATAGTTCAGCTGTCGAAATCCGTTCCCCCACCCCAATGATGAGAGATGTTGATGTATCGGCTTAAAATATGCTTATTCTATTCT
>NC_137139.1:4464839-4469839 GCF_949319135.1 Squalius cephalus
AATTTGCACAAAAAAGACATATAACAAGAGAAAAATGTAAAGAAAAGGGGACCAAAAGAAAAGATTGTGATGAAAATAGCTTTGGGGTTTTGGTGGATTTGGAAGAAGAAGAAAATAAATGAAGTGGATATTATGGACTTTAATGCATTTAATGCTGCTAAAAATAGCAGTATTGAATGTTAGAGGTGTAGTGAAAAATGACAAATTTGAAAAGTTGAAGGAAACATGTAAAAAAGCAAATGTAATATTATTACAGGAAACGAATTGGAGAGAAGAGATAATGGAGGGTTTAAAAAAGAAATGGAGTGGAGATATTTTTTATAATAATGGTGATGGGAGAAGAGGAAGAGGGGTAGCGATTTTAATCAAAAGAGGAGTGGGAGAAAAAATAAAAGTAGTGTATGATGATAAGGAGGGGAAATGTGTAGCAGTGAAAATAGAAGGAGAGGAATGTCTGACTATATTTAATATACACGCACCAGTAATTGAAAAAGAAAAAGTTGTATTTTTTAGGAAAATTAAAGGAATTGTTGCTAATTTGGGAAATTTTGTTATAATGGGTGATTTTAATACGATTTTTTGTAAAATGGATATTACTGAAGGGATGGTTTTTAAATCTGATAGTGGGAGAAAAGAATTAAAAGGTAAATGGAAGATAATGATTTAGTGGAAGTATGGCGAGAAAGAAATGAAGGGATAAGAGAATTTTCAAGACAACAGCTGGTGATGGATTTCTTGTGTAGAAGTAGAATTGATTTTATTTTAAGTAAAAGGGATTTAGTTGAATTTATAGACGGTATATATTATAAAGAAACTTTTTTAAGTGACCATAATATTTTATGGGCTGAAATTGATATGAGTGGAATAAAAAGGGGACCAGGGTTATGGATGCTAAATACTGAGATTTTAAAAACAGAAGGATTTTGTATGAAATTAGAAGAATTGATGAAAAGAGAGATGGAAGATCAATTATACAATGAAGATAAAAGGATATGGTGGGATAATATGAAATATGAAATAAGTAAATGCACTAAGGAACATAGTAGGTTGATACAAAAAGCTAAAAAAGGGGAAGAATATAGAATAAGAAGGGAACTAAAAGAAGAGCAAAGTAAGGATGGAAAAGATTCACAAAGAATTATACATTTGGAAGAAAAAATAAAAGAAATAGAGGAAAGGAAATGTAAAGGAGCAATGGTAAGAAGTAGAGCAAAGTATATAGTGGAAGGGGAAAAGTGTACGAAATTCTTTTGTAACATGGAGAAAAATAGGCAAAGATCAGGAATGATAAAAGAGTTAAGAAGTAAGGATGGAGAAAAAGTGACAGAAACACAAGATATATTAAAGGAAATAAAAGATTTTTACGAAGAATTATTTAGAAGTGAGCGACTGGATCTAGAACATAAACATTTTTTTAAAGAACGAATTAAAGCAAAAGTTGATGATGATGACAAAAAGCTAGCTGAGAAAGAAATTGGAAAAGAGGAAATAGAAGAGGCAATTATGCAATTGAGTAATGGGAAGAGTCCAGGAAGAGATGGGATACCAAATGAATTTTATAAGGTTTTTAGCAAAGTATTGATACCGATTTTAAAAGAAGTTTATGAGGACATTTTTAAAAGGAATGAAATGAGTAATTTTATGGGGATAGGGTTGATTAAATTAATTTATAAAAAAAGAGGAGACATTAAAGATCTAAGAAATTATAGGCCAATAACAATGTTGAATAGTGATTTTAAAATTTTGGCAAAAATTTTAGCTAATAGATTAAAATTGATTTTACCAAACATAATTCAGACAAACCAAGCATATGCAATAAGGGGAAGAGATATAACGGATACTATTAGTAGTATAAGAGATGTGGTTAGTTTTATGATAGCAGAAAAGAAAAGAGGGTATGTGATTAGTTTGGATCTGGAGAAGGCGTTTGATAGAGTTGAGCATCAATTTTTATTTGGGGTCTTGAAACAGTATGGATTTGGGGAAAATTTTATCAAATGGATAAAGATTTTATACAAAGATGTAAGAAGTCAAATTAAATGTAATGGATTTGTGACGGACACTTTTAAATTAACACGATCGATAAGACAAGGATGTCCACTATCTGCGTTGTTGTATAGCTTAGTTGCAGAAGCATTGGGCTTGGCTTTAAAAGAGGAAAAGGGAATTAAGGGAATAGAAATAGAAGGAATGGAAGAATTACAGAAAGTTTATCAATATGCAGATGATACGACCTTAATAGTAAGAGATGTGGATGATGTAAGAAAATCAATTACAGTTTTTTTCAATCGCTAACAAGCGCTTACCCATACTTCAGATAATTTTTCTAAACTCTTAACACAGACTCACACCTACAAAACACAATTGGCCAAATGGTTAATTGTCTTCTCAAAAACACATTTTGTTAAATATACACTAACTCTTCATTTCAAAACAGAACACATGTTTCTCTGCGCACACACTAACTTTACCAAAACACTGGAAATCTGACTCAAAATGAAATTATTCTGTCAAAGAATAACACTTGTTTTCACTTCACAAGGTACATGCAGTCAATCAAAGTACACCAGGTTTCAAAATACTGGCTATTGTTGACATTACTAAAACTGCATAGACTTTTATGTTTCAGTTTTACAGGTATCTGCATGCAAAACATGCAATCCACCGTTTTACACTAAATTTCTTGGTTGGGAACTGTATGTCCACATGTACAGTACTGTTCACATTCATAAACATTCCAGTAAAAAGCAAATCAGTTTTTATTCCTTTACTGTTTACTACAGGAGGTACAGTAGAAAAATATCCATGAAACACACAAGAGCATTCTGAACAAAAAAACAACAGCAAAAACATTACATTTTGTCCAGGCCTCATCTATGTATATGAATTCATGAGGGGCCTGGTTGGCCTCCAATTCCATAACTCTCAAAACAAAGTTTATGTAAATCATATCATCACTGTATACTATACTGTACTGTAACATATTACTGTGTAGGTTACCTACTTGCAAAGTGCAAAGCTTATAGAACTGGACATTGAATTGAATATACAGTACACTATATCTGGACATATTGTCGTTGTAGCTCCTTGACTCTCTCACTGATATATTGTTTTTGAACTGATATCATTGCAGAAGCAGAGTTTTTTTTAAAAAAAACTTTCATATTGTAAAATATTAGTACAATTTGAAATAACTGATTTCTTTTTAAAAATATGTATGTCATGTGTAAAATGTAATTTACAGTATTCCTGTGATGAAAAGCTGGATTTTCAGCATCATTACAGGAAGATGCATATGGACTCGAAAAGCTTGTTTCTTCATGACATTGTTCAAAAGCAACACATTTTGCTAGCAATCAAAATCACATTTTGCTAAAATCATGAAATTTACAAAAATGGTAAAAGTTTCATGTAAATGGTAAATAAATGCAGTCCATTCTGTATCTAAGGTTTGGAATATTGTTTTTGCTGTTGTGGGATGTTGTGTGTTAACATTTGTAAATACTACAAAAACACTCTATAATTTTGTTGGGAGGTATAGCTTGTCTGTTAAGAAAATTTAAGCATTATGGAAATGTGTTCACTGACTGCATATTGTGTGAAAAATACAAGAAATATGTGAATGGTATGGCCACAAAAGACTGATGCTGTGCTAATTGTGTTTAGAGTTTTGAAAATGTGAACACTGGTTGGACAAACGCTTGTTAGCGACTGAAAAAAACTGTAATATAATTGAAAGGTATTGTAAGGGATCTGGAGCTAAAGTTAATATACAAAAAACGTTTTTTATGAGTGTAGGAGAGATAGGAGAGAAAGTACAAAGTTTTTATTCTTTTAAAGAAGAAGACAATTTGAAAATTTTAGGGGTATGGATTGGGAAGAATGAAAAGGTAGGGAGAGATTTGATGTGGGAAGAGGTGGTTGGGAAAATGGAAAGGATTTTAAATTATTGGAAATTAAGAGCACTAACATTAAAAGGGAAGGTATTGGCTTTTAATGCATTAGTACTGGCAAAGATGTGGTATGTATTAGGGGTGGTGCCAATGCCCACATGGATTGCTAGAAGGATTAAAAATGCAGGTTTAAATTTTATTTGGGATTCTAAACCACCAAAAATAGCTTACAACACAACAATAGGAGCAGTGGGAGATGGTGGATTAGGGTTGCAAGACCCAGAGCTAAAGAAAAAGAGTTTTAGAATTAAAATAGTGAAAAAGTTTTTAAATGAAGAGAATATGGCTGAATGGAAGAAAATGATGAGATTTTATTTAAACAAGTGTGGGAATTTGGGAATTGGGGATAATGTATTGTGTATGAAATTGAAACAAGAAATGTTAAAGGGAATCCCAGAGTTTTATAAAGAAGTTTTGGAGGCATGGAAAGATTTTTTACCTAATGTATGTTTTAAACCAGAAAAGAAGGATGATTTTTTAAATCAACCACTGTTTTTAAATGAACACATTTTATACAAAGGGAAAGATTTATTCTTTAAACATTGGATTGAGGCTGGTTTTTAAAAAGTAGGAGATGTCTTATATGAAGTGAAAGAAGGATTTTTACCAATACAAGTAATTATTGATGGATTGGAAGAAATCAAGGAGGATTTTAATGTCAAAACTTTAGAGCAACAGTATGAACAGGTGAAAGAAGCAATACCAACAGAATGGTTAAAGAAAATAGAAAAGAATGAGAAGAAGAAAGAAGGTAACAAAATGCAAGTTTTTGTAAAAGGACCTAAAGAAATGGAAAATTTTAATTTCAAATCTGTCAAAGACTTTTATGTTTATTTTAGGAATAAGGTTTTTAAAGAACCAGCAGCTATTCAGTTTTGGAAAAATGTTTTTATTGATTTGGATGAAAAGAGGCTATGGGAAAACCTATGTAAATGGTATATGGATGTGAAAATGGAAAATTTGGATTTTAAGATAAGACATAATATAATTTTTACAAGGGTGAAACTGCACAAAATGGGATTAATAGAAGATTCATTATGCAAAGTA